>NC_057810.1:133231582-133238323 GCF_018294505.1 Triticum aestivum | reverse complement strand
GATCCCGTCGCCCCCGACCCAGCCGCCACGACGCCGCCGGATCGCTTCCTCGGCCTCAACTGCCCCGACCCCATCGTCCCTGGTGCCCGCGCCTCGCCCTGCGCCCCGCCGCCGCCCTGGCTCCGCAGGGCGCCGTGCTCGAGCCCCGCACCGCCCGGCGACCCTGTTGCGGTGCACGAGCCGCTCGCCGGTGACGGCCCCCTCCCTCACGCCCGTGCCACGGCCCCCTTCTCACTGGACCTCGCCGTCGCCCTCCACCTCGCTTCCTCGTCTCCCTCCCGCGCCTCCCCATCTTCCCCGATCTGGATGCGCCATCACCCGAGTACCTCGCCGGAGGCCACGACGTCGGGACCACCTCGCCGGACTGCTTCCTCTCCGCCGATCGTCCCCGTCTTCCTCCTCCACGAACGGAGCTGCTCCGCCTCGTCGCGCCGACCCCGACACCTCCCCGAGCACACTGCCTTCCCCCTGCAGCTCCCCTGTGAGGAACCCCCCTCATCTCCTCCTTTCCCTCCTCCCGTGCGGCCACCGTTCGCTACTCCCTCGCGCGCACGTGCACACCGCCGTACCCGTTCCCCGCGCTCGCCGTCACGCCTCCGGCCGGCCCAGTGCTTGCGCTCACCGTGCCTAGACCGGCGCCCTGCTCGCCCCTACCGTCCCGACCAACCACCGCGCTCACCGCGGTCCCCGCGCAGGCCACGCCCACCTCTTGCAGCCATCGCCGCCGACTGCAATCGCCGGCGCCTCCATTTGCCTGGGCGGGCGCCCAAACGGGCTGGCGCCCACACGCCCGTAACCCGTTCGCCCGTGGCTGTTTGGCCCCCGGGCCACAGACAAGTGGGGCCCAGCCCCTAGAACATTTAAAAAAAATAATATAAAAATATAAAAATATATTAAATAAATAAATGAATAATAACTAAAATAATTAAAATATTAATTAATTAATCAAGTAATTAATTAAGTTAATTAATCCTGATTAGATTAACCTAATCACAAATTAAACTAAACAGTTAATTAAGCTAACTAATTAACCTAAACCCTAATTAACCTAAATAGAGAATGACAGGTGGGTCCCACTGGACCCACACGTCAGATTGACCTAGTCAACCCTGTTGACTGCTGATGTCAGCATGACGTCATGCTGACGTCATAAATCCATTTTCCGAATTAATTAAATAATTAAATAAATTCTAGAAATTAATAAAATCTTTAGAAAATCATATCTTTTAATCCGTAACTTGGATTAAAATATTTTCAACATGAAAGTTGCTCAGAACGACGAGACGATTTCGGATACGCAACCCGTTCGTCCGCCACACCCCCCTAACCTATCGAACTCGCAACTTTCCCCCCCTCCGGCTCCTCTGCCCGAAAACACGGAACCCCGGGAATACTTCCCGGATGCTTTCCCCCTTCACCGGTATCACCTCCTACCGCGTAGAACACGTCTAGCTCTGCCTGTTATCCTGTTATGCACTTGCTTACTATGTATTTACTGTTTCTCCCCCCTCTTCTCTTCGGTAGACCCCGTGACGAGGCTGACGCCCCAGTTCGACTACGGAGTTGACGACCCCTCTCTCTTGCCAGAGCAACCAGGCAAGCCCCCCCTTGATCACCAGATATCGCCTATTCTCCTCTATACTGCTTGCATTAGAGTAGTGTAGCATGTTACTGCTTTCGTTAATCCTATTCTGATGCATAGCCTGACATTGTCGCTACATCTGTTGATACCTTACCTGCAATCCTAAATGCTTAGTATAGGATGCTAGTTTATCATCATTGGCCCTACATTCTTGTCAGTCTGCCTTGCTATACTATCGGGCCGTGATCACTTGGGAGGTGATCACGGGTATATACTATACATATATACATACTATACAGATGGTGACTAAAGTCGGGTTAGCTCATTGAGTACCCGCAAGTGATTCTGACGAGGGGGCTGAAAGGACAGGTGGCTCCATCCCGGTAGAGGTGGGCCTGGGTTCCCGACGGCCCTCGACTGTTACTTTGTGGCGGAGCGACAGGGCAGGTTGAGACCACCTAGGAGACAGGTGGGCCTGGCCCTGTTCGGCGTTCGCGGATACTTAACACGCTTAACGAGATCTTGGTATTTGATCTGAGTCGGCTACGAGCCTATACGCACTAACCATCTATGTGGGAGTAGTTATGGGTATCCCGACGTCGTGGTATCAGCCGAAGCACTTCAGACGTCAGCGACGGAGCGGCGCGCGCCGGATTGGAACGTAAGCCTGCTCTTGTATTAAGGGGGCTAGTTCCGCTTTCGGCCGCGTACGCATCGTGCAGGTGTGCTATGGGCGATGGGCCCAGACCCCTGTGCGCTTAGGTTTAGACCGGCGTGCTGGCCTCTCTGTTTTGCCTAGGTGGGGCTGCGACGTGTTGATCTTCCGCGGCCGGGCATGACCCAGGAAAGTGTGTCCGGCCAAATGGGATCGAGCGTGTTGGGGAATGTGGTGCACCCCTGCAGGGAAGTTAATCTATTCGAATAGCCGTGATCTTCGGTAACAGGACGACTTGGAGTTGTACCTTGACCTTATGACAACTAGAACCGGATACTTAATAAAACACACCCTTCCAAGTGCCAGATACAACCGGTGGTCGCTCTCTCTCAGGGATACGAGGAGGGGATCGCCGGGTAGGATTATGCTACTGGAGATGTTACTTGGAGATGCTACTTGGAGATGCTACTTGGAGATGCTACTTGGAGGACTTCAATCTACTCTCTTTTACTTGATGCAAGACGGAGGCTACCAGAAGCGTAGTCTTCGACAGGATTAGCTATCCCCCTCTTATTCTGGCATTCTGCAGTTCAGTCCACCGATATGGCCTCCTTACACATATACCCATGCATATGTAGTGTAGTTCCATGCTTGCGAGTACTTTGGATGAGTACTCACGGTTTCTTTCTTCCCCCCTTTTCCCCTTTTCCTTTCTTTCTGGTTGTCGCAACCAGATGCTGGAGCCCTGGAGCTAGACGCCACCGTCGACGACGACCCCTACTACACCGGAGGTGCCCCTACTACGTGCAGCCCGCTGACGACGATCTGGAGTAGTTTAGGAAGATCCCAGGCAGGAGGCTTGCGCCTCTTTCGATCTGTATCCCAGTTTGTGCTAGCCTTCTTAAGGCAAACTTGTTTAACTTATGTCTGTACTCAGATATTGATGCTTCCGCTGACTCGTCTATGATCGAGCACTTGTATTCGAGCCCTCGAGGCCCCTGGCTTGTATTATGATGCTTGTATGACTTATTTTATTTGTAGAGTTGTGTTGTGATATCTTCCCGTGAGTCCCTGATTTTGATCGTACACATTTGCGTGCATGATTAGTGTACGATTAAATCGGGGGCGTCACAAGTTGGTATCAGAGCCGACTGCCTGTAGGAATCCCCCTTCCACACTCCTTGGCCGAAGTCAAGTCTAGACATTGCAAAACTTTTACTAACTTGGCTGTGTGCCTTACGGGCCCACGTCGCCATCGGGTGGTACTAGGATCTTTTACTCCTCGACCTTTACTCTAGGACTCTGATCTCTCTTCTATTCGGGTTAAAGGAATTTTGCTAAATCTAACATTAGGATCTCGTTATCACTTCACCCGGAGAGCCCCTTATTACTGATGATCGTCTGCTGCACGTGAAGACCCTGAAGATACTTTCCGCTGTTAAGCAGAGAACTTGTGTTCATCGCGTTTGCAATTCCCCTTCCACCGTCAACCCTTATGGGTAACTACTTACAGTTGTTATTCTTATATCATCCCCAGTTGGTCTTGTTATTACAAGATACCCTGAAAAACTCGTCGTGGTTTCGATAATCCCTTGAGCTTACTGCCTTGCTGTTCTTGTCACTTGATTACCCCTACGGTTAATTCTCGCATTTATAGAATATCCGCTCATCCCCCAGTTGTTTATGTGTTACACAAAAGTCTTCGAAATACCACCCGATATTCCAAAAATCCTCAGCAACCTATTGCTCTGGAATTTCTTGTTTACTTTCATTATGATTAATCCCATAAGTATAGAAATCTTATTGACATTCCTTGTCATTATCATTTTGAGTCTGTTGACTCAATATGTTGCGAATGCACGTAATCATCAGTTGATCCTTTTAAATTATCTCTCCGGCTCAGACGTCTTTCAAACGTGAGCTGGTTCTCGACCAAACTATCTGTCGTCGATTGTGCCTCTGGTATATTCAATTGATCCATCCTTGATCAGAACGTCTGCTTCTGATCCTTTGTTTTGGAAATCATAATTCCTTTTTATTTAAGCTTTGAATTATTCAGATGATTCCATAACCTGTTGCATTTGCATTCCTTCCTCTTCTGGTTGAGTACCGATACTCATATCAGATCCTTTGTGGACTATCAAGTCCTTTGTTGGATTGTTATCCGGCAGTGTCCTTCACATTTGAACACCTTGTGAGTTCTTCCCCTTATACATGATGCCCTTGTTAAGTTGTATCCTCTGCTTGGCCAACCATGCTCTGCTTTCGGGCTTGTGTTATTTACTTCTGAACTTTGTAGTGTATGTTCCTAAGATAACCGATGGGTTGGACCAAGGCCTTCCCTAGACTGTGCAAACCCGAGAGTTTTCACGAGTTATATTCTTCGGGTGATTACCAGATAAAATTTCAACACTACGACTTCGTCGAAAATGAGAAGTGAATGAAAAGGTATGCATTGGAGAAGTGGGAGTCGACCTTGAACCTTGCGTTCATGCCCATGGACTCGGTGTAGATCTTATCATTAAAGCTTCTCTTAAATTAATTATTCCTTTGGTATAAGTTCATCTTATATCTGGGATCTGGCCTTTTGCAATCGTGGTTCCGACCATGTTCTCCTTTAAATTACGTTTCTCGTGCAGGTTTAAGCACTTGTCTTCTGTAGAGCAATACCCCAGTCCAACCTTTACTTTGATCTTGTGTTGAGTATTACCCCCCTGGTATCTCGAGATTATCATGGTACTGCTTAACTTCTTATGAGTTCTTCATCAAGTGCTACCTTACCACTGATTCCAATTTTTCACGGGCTCTGAGTTATTAAACACTCAAAGACACCGATAACTGAACCGAGTCCGCTCTACGGTTCAACAACTCTTCAGTAAGCTTCTATTAGTACGAGTTTGTACCCGATCACGCCATTCCTAGCCTGTTTGGCTACATCATTGTCGTGATGATTCTAACTGTGCTACCTGGTCCTTATTCTCGGAGCACCAATTTGCGACGATAGCTAAGCTTACGTCGATCCTCATCGTCATATCATTTCGCCTTGAATAACAAGCTTGGTTTCGAGTTTGTGTCGTAACCGTGGTTCCAATAACCTCTTGCTCATCATTCCTTTGACTTGATGTCGTCGCTGATTGACTACATCTGCATGAAATCTCTCGACAATTGTGTCGTGATCATCATCAACCTTATGAGCTCTTCCAGGAATTCAATTGAATTCATGATGGGTAATACCATCCTTGCCCCTCGATGATTCCTGTTCTCATCGACCACTTTATTGCCTTTCGTTCAACACAACTTGTTCGAGTTTTGTGTAAACCTTGAGATCACTGCTACCCAGCAGTTGATCTTCCTTACCTCGGAAGTATTACCATCTCTTTTTGTCAAGAATGTGGTGAGAATTTCACCACCTCTTAATAATTCTTGATATCATAATACTACTTGCCATCTTCGTTCATTCCTTGGTCCCCGTATTGTTTTCAACCGGAATACCGACAATGGAGCTATGACGTGTGAATTCAAAACTTCTAGCAACCCTATTGCTTTGAAGTGAATGGGCGATAGTTCATTCTAAGTCCTTCGCTAATTGAATCACCATTCTGACATTGGTCGTGCAACCCAACCCATATTTCGGGCGCACCTTTCAACCAATGTTTAATTGTGTATGTTTTCCTCGAGCATACTTCCCTATATCATTTGATCTGACAAATGTTATCTCCTTGTTCACTTAATGGTGGAAATCCATCTTTTGGGAATCTCAGTGAATTGCCGTTGAGTTCACCAGACACCTCCTTGTCCTCTTCTTGGGTTAATGATGAACTCTTGTTAACGGAAGTCACTTCATAGTTCATTTCCCGAGAATCTTTCAGTGTCATCCCGTCAATTGGTGTTGCACCTTTCTTCTCGGGCATCCTGAGCCTGAGGTACCCTGACACCAATCATACCTGAATCTCCGTCAGATATGATGGTTAGGACTACTTTCCAAGAGTTATGATATTGATCCTTTGATGACCCAGTAACATGATGTCATGCCTAGCACCCCCCCCCTGGCTGGAGGACCTATCATTATAGATTCCTTTTCAGCAAGGTTATCCATTCACCCATGAGGAAATTGTAAGACTTATTCTACAAGTTGTTCCTGATGGATCCTTCGTGTTTCCAGAGTCTGATCTTCACATGAAGACCATGTCAATGCTATCTCGAAGCATGTCAATGGTACTCCGATTTGCAATAGGAACATTTGAAGCACGATGCTAGATTTTATTTATCATTTATCCTAACACCGTTGTATGAGTAATATCATGAGATTCCTCCCCCCTTACCTAAATGGTTTTCTACTTTATATCCTGTCATGGATATCTTGCTCTGCTTGTCCTTGGGAAGGATATACCCTCGAAATATGTGTTTAAACATATTTTCCTTTCCATTGTTCTGTTTAATCTGATGATCATATTTTCCTTCCATTGGTTTGTTTAAACCTTTTCTATGATCTATATGATATAAG
>NC_057810.1:133183469-133229186 GCF_018294505.1 Triticum aestivum | reverse complement strand
GGGCCCGATCCCGTCGCCCCCGACCCAGCCGCCACGACGCCGCCGGATCGCTTCCTCGGCCTCAAATGCCCCGACCCCATCGTCCCTGGTGCCCGCGCCTCGCCCTGCGCCCCGCCGCCGCCCTGGCTCCGCAGGGCGCCGTGCTCGAGCCCCGCATCGCCCGGCGACCCTGTTGCGATGCACGAGCCGCTCGCCGGTGACGGCCCCCTCCCTCACGCCCGTGCCACGGCCCCCTTCTCACTGGACCTCGCCGTCGCCCTCCACCTCGCTTCCTCGTCTCCCTCCTGCGCCTCCCCATCTTCCCCGATCTGGATGCGCCATCACCCGAGTACCTCGCCGGAGGCCACGACGTCGGGACCACCTCGCCGGACTGCTTCCTCTCCGCCGATCGTCCCCGTCTTCCTCCTCCACGAACGGAGCTGCTCCGCCTCGTCGCGCCGACCCCGACACCTCCCCGAGCACACTGCCTTCCCCCTGCAGCTCCCCTGTGAGGAACCCCCCTCATCTCCTCCTTTCCCTCCTCCCGTGCGGCCACCGTTCGCTACTCCCTCGCGCGCACGTGCACACCGCCGTACCCATTCCCCGCGCTCGCCGTCACGCCTCCGGCCGGCCCAGTGCTTGCGCTCACCGTGCCTGGACCGGCGCCCTGCTCGCCCCTACCGTCCCGACCAACCACCGCGCTCACCGCGGTCCCCGCGCAGGCCACGCCCACCTCTTGCAGCCATCGCCACCGACTGCAATCGTCGGCGCCTCCATTTGCCTGGGCGGGCGCCCAAACGGGCTGGCGCCCACACGCCCGTAACCCGTTCGCCCATGGCTGTTTGGCCCCCGGGCCACAGACAAGTGGGGCCCAGCCCCTAGAACATTTAAAAAAAAATAATATAAAAATATAAAAATATATTAAATAAATAAATGAATAATAACTAAAATAATTAAAATATTAATTAATTAATCAAGTAATTAATTAAGTTAATTAATCCTGATTAGATTAACCTAATCACAAATTAAACTAAACAGTTAATTAAGCTAACTAATTAACCTAAACCCTAATTAACCTAAATAGAGAATGACAGGTGGGTCCCACTGGACCCACACGTCAGATTGACCTAGTCAACCCTGTTGACTGCTGATGTCAGCATGACGTCATGCTGACGTCATAAATCCATTTTCCGAATTAATTAAATAATTAAATAAATTCTAGAAATTAATAAAATCTTTAGAAAATCATATCTTTTAATCCGTAACTCGGATTAAAATATTTTCAACATGAAAGTTGCTCAGAATGACGAGACGATTCCGGATACGCAACCCGTTCGTCCGCCACACCCCCCTAACCTATCGAACTCGCAACTTTCCCCCCCTCCGGCTCCTCTGCCCGAAAACACGGAACCCCGGGAATACTTCCCGGATGCTTTCCCCCTTCACCGGTATCACCTCCTACCGTGTAGAACACATCTAGCTCTGCCTGTTATCCTGTTATGCACTTGCTTACTATGTATTTACTGTTTCTCCCCCCTCTTCTCTTCGGTGGACCCCGTGACGAGGCTGACGCCCCAGTTCGACTACGGAGTTGACGACCCCTCTCTCTTGCCAGAGCAACCAGGCAAGCCCCCCCCTTGATCACCAGATATCGCCTATTCTCCTCTATACTGCTTGCATTAGAGTAGTGTAGCATGTTACTGCTTTCGTTAATCCTATTCTGATGCATAGCCTGACATTGTCGCTACATCTGTTGATACCTTACCTGCAATCCTAAATGCTTAGTATAGGATGCTAGTTTATCATCATTGGCCCTACATTCTTGTCAGTCTGCCTTGCTATACTATCGGGCCGTGATCACTTGGGAGGTGATCACGGGTATATACTATACATATATACATACTATACAGATGGTGACTAAAGTCGGGTCAGCTCATTGAGTACCCGCAAGTGATTCTGACGAGGGGGGCTGAAAGGACAGGTGGCTCCATCCCGGTAGAGGTGGGCCTGGGTTCCCGACGGCCCTCGACTGTTACTTTGTGGCGGAGCGACAGGGCAGGTTGAGACCACCTAGGAGACAGGTGGGCCTGGCCCTGTTCGGCGTTCGCGGATACTTAACACGCTTAACGAGATCTTGGTATTTGATCTGAGTCTGGCTACGAGCCTATACGCACTAACCATCTACGTGGGAGTAGTTATGGGTATCCCGACATCGTGGTATCAGCCGAAGCACTTCAGACGTCAGCGACGGAGCGGCGCGCGCCGAATTGGACTGGAACGCCACTAGGCTAGGTCTGCTTTCGGCCGCGTACGCAACGTGCAGGTGTGCTATGGGCGATGGGCCCAGACCCCTGTGCGCTTAGGTTTAGACCGGCGTGCTGGCCTCTCTGTTTTGCCTAGGTGGGGCTGCGACGTGTTGATCTTCCGCGGCCGGGCATGACCCAGGAAAGTGTGTCCGGCCAAATGGGATCGAGCGTGTTGGGGAATGTGGTGCACCCCTGCAGGGAAGTTAATCTATTCGAATAGCCGTGATCTTCGGTAACAGGACGACTTGGAGTTGTACCTTGACCTTATGACAACTAGAACCGGATACTTAATAAAACACACCCTTCCAAGTGCCAGATACAACCGGTGGTCGCTCTCTCTCAGGGATACGAGGAGGGGATCGCCGGGTAGGATTATGCTACTGGAGATGTTACTTGGAGATGCTACTTGGAGATGCTACTTGGAGGACTTCAATCTACTCTCTTTTACTTGATGCAAGACGGAGGCTGCCAGAAGCGTAGTCTTCGACAGGATTAGCTATCCCCCTCTTATTCTGGCATTCTGCAGTTCAGTCCACCGATATGGCCTCCTTACACATATACCCATGCATATGTAGTGTAGTTCCTTGCTTGCGAGTACTTTGGATGAGTACTCACGATTGCTTTCTTCCCCCCTTTTCCCCTTTTCCTTTCTTTCTGGTTGTCGCAACCAGATGCTGGAGCCCTGGAGCCAGACGCCACCGTCGACGACGACCCCTACTACACCGGAGGTGCCCCTACTACGTGCAGCCCGCTGACGACGACCTGGAGTAGTTTAGGAAGATCCCAGGCAGGAGGCCTGCGCCTCTTTCGATCTGTATCCCAGTTTTTGCTAGCCTTCTTAAGGCAAACTTGTTTAACTTATGTCTGTACTCAGATATTGATGCTTCCGCTGACTCGTCTATGATCGAGCACTTGTATTCGAGCCCTCGAGGCCCCTGGCTTGTATTATGATGCTTGTATGACTTATTTTATTTGTAGAGTTGTGTTGTGATATCTTCCCATGAGTCCCTGATTTTGATCGTACACATTTGCGTGCATGATTAGTGTACGATTAAATCGGGGGCGTCACAAGGCCAAGAGGATGGAGAGAAGCACGAGGCACGAGAGCAGCAGCACCGGAGCCACACGGGAAGGAACTACCTCCATCGCCGTCATGCGGGATGCCCGAGTCTTCGGTACTGTCGCGGTCGCCGTCCGGACGCAGCAGCAGGGCATACCAGGCCACCCCTGGCCCAGCCAGGCCCAAATCGGGCCCGTAAAGCCTGCCGGCCACGCTGCAGCAATGCGACACCAGCGCCGCCATCATCCACCCGCCCATCGCCGCTCCCCTGCCTCCCGGAAGCCACACTGACGACCCTCCCCGCCGCCGGTCCGCCCAGACCCAGATGGGGCCCGGAGGGCCCAGATCTGGGACGAGAGGGCCCCCCCCCATTCTTGCTGACTTCCTTCCGACCATTAGCTTGGTCCTTCTTTTTAATCCGACTAGCAAAAGGAGAATTTTTGCTCCATGTTTATCCCAATCCCAAAGATACGGTTATTCGCCCCTCGCAAGAAAGAGAGGTACGTGTTGTTTTCCTTGTCTTTTCAGGTGTTAAACTTTGGCAAAAAGAAAACAAAATCAATGCTAAATGGAAGTTGCATAATGTTTTGCAATATATCTCATTGAAAACTGAAAACACAAATGATTTGTTGTGTTTGATTATTGTATAGTTGTATAAATATTTAATAGATATAAGTAGCATAATAGAATGAAAATTATCATGCATGTTTGCGTGTTGAGGTAGCATTTATCGTATGTCTGGTTGCATGTTTAGGTGGGCATTTTTTCATGCATGTTACATGATGAGGTGGCATGCCATGTCGAGAGAAATAAGTTAGTGGAGTCTAGTTATTTAAATATAGAAGATACGACATTTTGTTACAAGCTTTTATGGGCATCTACCCAATAAAATTTAGGTGCGGCGTGGCGGTCAGGTTAACTTTATTTAGAAATGCAGAATTGCATGGCCAATCCAACATGCTGCTCCAGCACCTCCTGACAGATATTTCTGCCTGTTGACATCGAGGGCTTTATGGTTCTAAGAAACAGTTCTAACATGTATCGAAAGATCTTGACAGATCCTTGATTATGGTGTTCATAGCTGCCAACTAACATCTTTTCGATTGGCCGAAATGACGCTAGCCACATTGAACCCTCGAATATGCTTAAAGATCTAAAAATATATTAGAAAAAACTTTAGGAAGCTGCATGGATTACAAAGGAGGGTGTTTTCCTGCCTTGCACTGAAAAAAGGCACATTGACCATTTTGGGAGGTTATTAAACTACTCAAGAATCTTTATCATCACCGACTACCTTGAACTTTGTTAGTGGTTTGTTAGACGGATATAGGGGATGGAACATAAAAACTGGAAAGAGAATATGCTTTACTAGTGACAAAAACGAAAAAGCGGTCCTAGCTAGAAAGAAAATAGGAAAAGGTATGCAACGAGGATAGCTTTATTTTACTGTCCCAGCTCTAAGTTTCTCGGGGAACAGATTACACTTGCACCTACAAAATGGAAGTGCCAAGGAGGTCATCGAAATTACCTCTTGCCTGGAGCCAGAGGGGGTAGTCAACACAACGCCAACCCTGATATTGGGACACTTCAAAGGTCTGGAGACCCTCCTTGAGCCCCCACCCCCTTTACCAGAACCATCGATATAGAAGATCTACATGACCAAATTTTCATGTTCATCATACTTTTTAAATAGTAAAGCATCAACAAAACCTCCCTTCCGATATAGATAGTCATGGCACGAACACAACTCTGCATTTCCACACCCCCACTATTGCGCGAGATCCTGCTTTGGTGGCTTCTCCCAAGGTGACAGCGAAGAAATTCTTTTGAAGGAAGCTATTTAGGAACAGCCAGAACAGTTTTTCCTTTCTGTAACAAACATAATTTTTTCATGTCTACTCGTGCTATAGAATAGGACCTGTTGAGAAAGAATTTTCATTTGAATCCTGTTCAAGGGATGTTCACCTATGTGAATGTTTTTTCTCTCTTTGAGTAAATGGTCCCATTCTATTGCTTTACTAAACTAAGCATACGAGAACACACTGAGGCATATATAAATAGAAACGCTGATTTCTTATGGAAGTTGTAAATTTTTCTAGGGGGTTGTAGACGTCATGTTCTTCATGGTTATCAACTCTGGTTTTACTCCTCGCATATCAATATTTTACCAACTCAGGTAAAGAAGCTATTTATTTATTTATGTATCACAACTATATGATATGCGTTTCACGTTGTTGAAGTTTGGTGCTTGTCCCCTAGTCGATTTGGTTGACAGCCTCAAGGAATTGAAGATGGTAAGGGGCAGGTGTGTAGCACGTGGAGTGACGCCATCCATAAAGTTGATCAACTTAGACTATAAGAAACTTCAAACAAAACTTAAGTACCGGTAGAATATAACTTGTTGCGCTTTGTCATTGCTTGAAAGGTCGCCCTATTTATGGCCTCTTGGTGTTCTTGTTTCAGGATGTACCTCGATCTTTGTTCTATGAATCGTGGGAGATTAGATGCTACTCTCTCTCCGTTCATTTTTTTTAAAGTTGTGTTGTCCTAAATCAAACTTCACTATATTTGACGCTATTCCACCTCTTTCTTGATTTTCATCCAAATATAAAATCCTTCGTAATAGTTGGTTGTATTTACCCCTTTTTTAGGGCAAATAGCCACCTTTATTACAGGGTTAACTGCGTTTTCTATGTTTCGCATATATTTACATACTTTCGTATGGGTACTTGCATGTTTTCAAAATATTTCTACATAAAATATGTTAATATCTATGTCACATACTAGCACTAAAATGAATAATAGTGCTAATAAGATTTATCTTCTCTTCTAGAAGCTTGTCGCCTATAGGAACCTTAGCTAAGCATGCTTGATGGGATGAGGTGTTATGATGCAACATCAAATATACACAATATAGAACCACATGGCACATGTGGTAAGCAATTCAAACCATTCAAAAAAGAATGTACACAAATACAAATATGTACTTTACGATGAATCTAATAAGACTTGTGTAATATTCGAACTTAAACAATTTGACATAGAACAAAGCCAATGTTTCAATCAAATCATATAACTTAAAACAAAGAAAGTGGGACACACCGATGAGATGCATTAGATTCTCGCATAAGAAAAAAGAAATATAAGGTACAGTAGAAAAGAATTTAATATTAATCCAGACAATTTTTTTTGCTTGTTCATTCAAAACCACCTTGCTTGTCGTGGAGGAGCCTTCCCTAAAGCCCTAGCTAGAAGCAAGGGGTGGTACGGAACTATGCAACCAAGCATCCAAACCTTTGGTTGATTATATTAATCAATCATCAGCTGCGTCGGTGGCAAAGTCCAAAGCTGCATTGAGGGACATGAAGGATAAGGTTGTTTAGTCATTCGATGACATTAATTAACACGGATCTAATCTCCATAGATCGGCATATTCGTTCCCACGTACCCATGCCACCGAGTGCAGCGCAGGTTGGGAAGCTGCGGCTCGACATCGATCGCAGCTACGACATGCATGCATCATGCAGTAGCCATGACCGGTTTGGGTTTACGGGTCCTTCTTGGACGGAGACGTGGCCTTGGACGGAGTAGCCTGTTGTGTTCCTGTTTAGTTGTTTTGGTACTACTCCGTACTTGGGTTGCCGTTTTGGTGCTTGAACGGACGTCCATCGCCAGTCGAGGGAGAGGTTGCTTGCTATTTCCACTCTAGATCACCTACTGCCCATTCTTGCTTGACCTCCTATCTAGATTTGCTAGATTTTGTCCTTGTTTTATAATTCGATCGAGTAGCAAAAGGGCAGATTTTCCTCTCCGTCTTTATCCACACCCCCAAGATATATACGCTACCTAATCCCTCCCGAGAAACGATGAACATGTTGCTTTTCGGCGAATTTTTGTCGCCTTTTCAGTTTTCTTTTACTAAATTTAAGTTTAAAAGAGGGTACAACATTTGAGTAGTAAGCAACTTAATTGTTCAAAAGAATGTCAACGTCAAAATCTCTCTAAATTGAAATCTCTCAAGTATGTGTTTGGAAAAAATACACCCACGTAAAACCGGTGGGAAAAGGATGACCGGACAAAATCCTGCTCGACCGAAAGAAGCTCCAAAATCATTGGTTAGAGTGTACCCCTTTCAAAGGTCACTCACAGCTCCTCTTGTGATTACAAATGACTTACTGCATGTGTGACACTTGTCGCAATCGGGGAATTTTCTGCTTTTTTTAGTTTATTTATTTTTTTAAAACTTCTAGTCTGTTGAAATGTGCGTCCAAATCGCATATTGTTTTCACTGTTGCATGCCTCGCGCCGGGAGCTTTAAAATTAGATCATATGTTAATGGATTTGGATAAACTTTTTCTAGAAAGAAGACAAAACAAATACCGCAAAACAGCAGGAAAAAGTTGAAAAATAGAAGAAAAAATGGAAATAAAAAAACAAAAAAGGTAACCGAAAGCACAACTATATTTTCACTTTTTCAAAGGCATAAATGTGCTTCACGCCAAACCACAACTATATTTTTCACTTTTGAAAACCACAGCTATGCTTCTCACATGATATGCTTCACGTGAGGAAAAAAGAAAATAAGAAAACCTAGGAAAAGTAAACAAATTAGAAAACACATGCAAAGAAAATAAGACCCCGTAGATGCGCACAACACGCAACACGTGGCAGCATGGATGCCCTAAAGAACTGCTCGTTGGTAACCCGCTAACTAGTCGCTCCCACTCCAAAAATCATTGGTTAGAGGTATCCCTTTCGAAGATCACTCACACTTCCTCTTATGTTGACAGATGACTCATTGCAACCCTTGTAATAAGCTTAGACAGCTACACACCCCACCAAAAGTTGGGTCCGCTCAACACAGTATTCCCTGTGCGAAGAATAGATTTCTACTACTATTCTACTGTACATAGTAAGCGTAGAATAGGAAATTCCTTTCTCCCACTAGTTTGCCTTCTATTTCCATTAATGGTCAACAATTGTCCACCCCTGGTTCTCAAGCTTCATAAAAAGGAAATGCTCCGTAAATGGGCATTACCCAATTTTCTTTTTTGTAATTACGTCGAAATTGCCAGCCCCAGCTGTCTACCGCTATTCCATAGCAACTGATGCCACTTCCCTACTTGTCCTCCCGCTTGCCGCTCTAGACTCACACCACGTCTACCTTGTTGACGGCCCGCTGCCTTGCCGCCATTCGGACCCTGATTGAGTTGGTTTAAGACTCCTCCTCTCGCGGCGCTCCTGTGGGCGCCCCGAGGGGAACCCATCCCGGCCGCCGCCTCTCTCCTCCCTCCTCTGCCCACCTCCCTCGCCGCCGCCCGGTGGCGCCGCTGGGCGAAGCCAGGCCGGCCGGGGCGGCGGCGGGGCCTTCCTTTCCCCTCCGCCCATGGTCATGGCCGGCGCGGGACGGCTTTCCGAGCGGGGGCGCTAGCCTATGGCGGGGGCTAGCGGCGCGGCGGCGCTCCGTCGGGGTGGCCTGCCTTGGCGGCGACCTGGTGGGCGGCCGCGGCGCGGCGGCTGCGGCGGGTCAGATCGGGCGGTGGCGGGCCGGCACGCCTCCGGCTAGATCCGCGCGGATTTGGTCCCTGGCGGTAGCGGGCGTCGCGGGGTGGCGGCGCAGGTCATCGTGGGCTCTGCATAGAGGTGGATTGCAACGGCGTGGCTACAACCACGTGGTCGGCCGGTCTGCGCGCAGCGACGGCGGGACTGCTCCGGCGTCTGCTCGTCGGCGGCTTTCTCGGACGGCGACCCGTGTACGAGAGATGGAGGTTTTCGATCAGATCTGGGTGAAAACCTGCTTTTGGCTATTGCCTAGGGCGGCGATGGCGACGCTGTCTGCATCGTTCCCTTTCTGAAGGCATCGTCGTGGAGAAGTTCAAGGCCACTCTCTGCTACCTCCGGGGGAAATCCTAGATCAGTAGATCGGATGACGGCGGCTCTCTGGTGTCGTTTCCCCCCTGGGGGCGTCATTCTTGGAGGTGCACATGGCTCGAGGGACTAGAGGACGGCAACTTTGGTGGAGCGGTGCTTCATCTTTCACATTGACGGTGGCGGATCTCGGCGGCATGGTGCTGTGGAGACTCGGCGTCTGATGCGCAGAGATGGACTCGTGCAGGAGGAGGAAGCTGTCTGGCGTCATGGTGACGTCGATGGCAGAGTGGCCAGACAAGGTAGAAGCCTCAATATGATCTGAAGACGGACCTGTGGAAGATGGCGGCGACGACACACGAGTGCGTCTGACCGGATTGTGCCCCAGACCCGGTATGTGGCTCGGCTGGGGCTTCCGAATGAGTTTCGGCTTCCGGCTTTTGATGTTAGGCTTGGTGAGTGGTTTGGGTAGTGGCCCAGCTAGCACCCCCTAATCATTTTGGATAGGAGTAGCGGCATATGTTGCCAAGATGGTGGATTCAGACACATTGTTGTAACACTTTGTACGGTCCTCGAGAATAATCAATAAAGTGGTTGTATGCATCTCCCAGATGCAGAGGCCGGGTGTCATCCTCCTTTTCTAAAAAAGAAAAATTCGGACCCTGATTCCCAACCTCACAGGCTAACCAATATATCGCCGTGTTCGCCACCTCAGCAAATTTTCAAATCACTTTACAAACCTTATTTTTATTGTAATCTTTAGCACTTTAAGATGTTGGTAAATAGTTTTAGTATTCACAACGGCGGTAAAACAACATGAAATGACGCAGTGTTAGCTCGTACTCAACACACATTTTTACTTCCGGGGTATTATAGACTTCGATAGACAACTCAGATATTTCCATCTGATCATTCTATTGTATACTATTCTATTGATATTGAGTAATGAAGTGACAGTGTTAGCCTCTGTTTAACGGTAAATCTGCCGTCGTACCCCTTAGCTTGTATGCATACGCAAGGGCACTCAGCGGCTAAGGTTTCCCGTGCCTCCTGCCGACGTCGGTCTGCCTCATCTTCTGTGGCCTTGGGGGCATGAACACACGGTGGATCTTGACCCTTGCCGATGAGAGAGCTTCATTTTTGGATGTTTTTTTAGTTTTGTTAAGGTTTGTGTCCTGGTTAGAGAGGTGAGGCGGCAACGGCTCTCTGAAGATGGAATAAGACTCTCTCCGCCTAGGCCCTGTCCCAGTGGTGCTTCTAGTGTTGTCGGAGGGCGTGTGGAGGTTTATCTTCGGCGGATCTCGTGGGACTCGGTCGGTGTTTTTCTTTGGTGGATTCACATGGATCCGGTTTTCATTCGTCTGTGTTCGTATGTCTACAGGTTGGATCCTTGGAATCTAGGCTTCTCTTCATCGACGACGGTTGTTGCTCTGGTGCGATGGTCCTGTAGGGCCTTGGCATGACGACTTTCTGACTGTCCACTACAACAATATTTGCCCGACTACAGTGAGGGTGGGGTGATGACGGCGACAGTTGTTGTTCTGGTGTGATGGTCCTGTAGGGCCTTGGCACGACGACTTTTCGACTGTTGACTACAACAAGGTTTGCCCAGCTACAGTTAGGGAGGGATGATGACGGCGGCGGTTGTTGTTATGGTGCAAAGGTCCTATAGGGCCTTAGCACGACAACTTCCCAATTATCGACTATAGCAAGATTTCCCCGCTCGGGTGAGGGAGGGGTGATGAAGGCGACGCGCCTTCGGCTCGCTCCAGTGCTTGTAGTCGTCGTTAGGTGGTCTGCAGACCTTTTGCTTTTACTTCTAGTGTTCTTTGTACTGTCTTGACGATTAAGAATACATGAAAAGTTTTCCGAAAAGAAATGAAAAAAAGATGACCATTTTATGCATAAAAAATGTGCCAAAACGGCTTTACCGGTAGTAAGTACTTCCTCCTTCCGAAAATACTTGTCGTAAAAATACATAAAAAGGGATGTATCTAGAACTAAAATATGCCTAGATACATCTATTTCTCTGACAAATATTTCTGGATGGAGAGAGTAGTTGGTAAGACTGGTCTAAAAGTCGATTGACCTTTGAGTACTTAATGAAGACGTGGCCTGATTTGGAGGTGATGGAGCGCTGTCTAAAAACCATTGGCTCCTTGCAAAATATCTTTTGATAAAGCCTTGCAAAATGGAGTATCTAGTAGCCTTATCCAGTTATCAGTTTGTTAGGTTTGCCGTTTTGGTGCTTGAACGGACGAGCACTGCCAGTTAATTAGCGCAGTAGTAGTCTGTACGACCGTCGCTGCTGTGGCTTCTTCCACCCTAGATCACTACTGATCCAACATCCACCCCGCATGCTAATCCATTCTTGCTGACTTCCTTCCTACCTACCTTTAGCTGGGTCCTCCTTTTCAATTCGACTAGCAAAAGGAAAATTTGTCCTCCGTGTTCATCCCAATCCCAAAGATACGGTTATTCGCCCCTCACGTTGTTTTCCTTGCCTTTTTTTTTTGACAGAAAGTTTTCCTTGCCTTTTCGGGTGTCGAACTTTGGCAGACACAATACTACTCCAATTTGATGTTGCGGTACATTTTATATTAGTATGTGTTCATTTCATTTCGAGGAATAATGCACCTTTTTGATGCGTGCCTGGATGGGCATCGGTCGACCCACCTGGGAACGGGACATGATCAATAGAACCTAGCTGGATCCGGGTTGAGATAGTGGCGCCGGGTGGATAATATCATGCACTGATAGCAAAGGGATCATAGCGGCATAGCCACGACGCTTGGTCAAGGGACCATCACCTGAGTGGGTGCTATTTTTCTTCGAGCAAACTATTACTGATAATAATAAACTAAAGTATTACTTCCTTCATTTCTTTTTACAAGGTGTATTATTTTTGGCATGGCTTCAAGACACATAATTATAGACAATGTAGGACCAAATTACCCTTGGCTAATTAGTTTATTATCAGCGAGTAAATCATTTAGCCTAAAAAAAAGAAAGAGACACGCACAGATCAGGAGAGAGATACTTTTGTTTTTTTTCTCTACAAGGGAATATACATGCAACTAGGGGAGATATACTTTCCCTTTTCTGGCGGGCTGAAAACGGAATTATCTCTACTACCTAAAAGAAACGGAGTGTTCCGTCTCCCATCTTACGTCGCCCACCCCTTCGTCCATCCTCCTCGTACGACCCCCTCCCCCTCCCACGCTTTCATCTTTGGTAACCCCCTCCCACGCTTTCATCTTTGGTAATCAAATAAATCTTTACTAATAATCAGATCAATCTTACCTTTGGCAACGCAATAAATTTCCGCACGGCAATAAATTTCTTCCTTGCTGTACATGGCAATACAATAAATTCATGGGAAGGAATAAATCACAGTAGGTAATCAAGCGAGGAGCCCGGCGGCCGTCTTCCTCTTCGGGTCTATCCATGCCTCCCGTTCGTGGAACCCTCCTCACTTTCCGTTCCTCCTCTCCCATGAAGCGCCGCCGCCCCATTTCCTATGTCTTCCCGGACCGGCGCCGTCCGCACCCCATCACATCCCCTCTCCTATCTCTCCTAGAAATCATGGTGGGGGTGATTGTTAGGACCCCTTCTGAAGAACCGCGGGGCTGCGCCGTCCAACGACGATGGTCAGAAATTCCGGCGGCTAGCCGTCGCCTGAAAGTGGAAGCGGAAGTTGGCCGGAGACCTCAATGGTAGTGCAGCTTTTATCACCCAACGGCCTCATCTAGCTGATCTCTAACTCATCCCGGCCGAATTATAGACAATGTAGGACCAAATTACCCTTGGCTAATTAGTTTATTATATCAGCGAGTAAATCATTTAGCCTAAAAAAAGAAAGAGACACACGCAAATCAGGAGAGAGATACTTTTGTTTTTTTTTTCTCTACAAGGGAATATACATGCAATTAGGGGAGATATACTTTCCCTTTTCTGGCGGGCTGAAAACGGAATTATGAGAAATTAAAAGCAATACACCTTACATTATGAAATTTTATTTAAAAGTAAATCTAGTGGCTATTCGAAGTTGTCAACTATAGTTTTACTTTTTGCATCTCGACATTTCACCAACTCAGTTAAAAGAAAGTTTATTAGTTGCGCGTAAAAGAAGGACAGGGTGTTTCGAAGCCCGGGAGTGAACAGTAAATTTTCCAAAAATAAAAAATTTCAAAAAATCCAAATTGTTTTGTGGTGAAAGATGCTTGAGTTCGTGATGTTCATGCAAAAATTCAGCACATTTGAACATCTGGCAAGCTCTCAGGAAAAAAAAGAAAAATTTAGGGCCTGTGAAATGGTTTACTGGTTTGCGCTGTTCGAACACGATTCTTTTTTTTTTGCTGAGAGCTACTCAGATGTATGAATGAGTTGAAACTTGGCATGGACATCACACACTCAAGCATCTTTTACCACAATTTTTTTTGGATTTTCCAGTATTTTCTTTGAATTTACTGTTCACTGGATGTAAATGAGCTCGGTAGTCGAATTGGATATTCGCTGAAAGATTGGCATCTTCCTTTAGAGGTGTCCGGGTAGATGTGTTGTTTCATGATCGTATGTTGTGACTTTATCTTTGTCCCGCAAATCTACTTTCTCCGTTTCATGTTGTTTATAATTTTAATTTTGTCCAATCTTAAATTTCTCAATATTTAACCAAGTCTAAAATAATATGTTACTATAGCATGAAAAACTCGTACATAAAACTAATTTAGGGTTGTAGATATTGATATTTTTTAATAGATGTGGTCGAATTTAAGAACGAATTTATTCTTTTCAATAATTTGGAACGGATGGAGTGTAAGCGCATCTCCAATGACAACCTGCAAATTTCCTCCCGCATCCGGCCGCGGACAAGGGGGGCCAGTCAACTGACACGAATGTGGGAGGCCGGCATCCAACGCTAGCTACATACATTTTTAACAACAACTCAAACCAACCGGACGAAATTTGATCAAACACGGTCGGATTTCGTGCAAACTCTTCCGGATTTTATGCAAACATGACGGATTTCATGCAAGCACGGGCGAATTTCATTACATTTCGAACTTTTAGAAGAAAAAAACGAGCCGACCAGCGCCCGGCGTCCAACCCGTGTCATCCTTCATCCGCCATCTCCGTACACATGACCGATAAGACCGATGAAGTGAAGGTGCAGTCTCCGGCGAGAAAGAGTAGAACACGGGAGACGGACCGGCCCACATGGGACACTAGGCTTGCCTCCTCCCGTGGCCTACTCATCCTCGGAGGAGTCCGCGATGGAAATGGTGGTGGCGGCGCTGTCATCGCTCCACTGGGATGCCTGATGGTTCATCGGCGGCGAGTAGTGTTGGAAATATGCCCTAGAGGCAATAATAAAATGGTTATTATTATATTTCTTTGTTCATGATAATTGTCTATTATTCATGCTATAATCGTGTTATCCGGAAATCGTAATACACGTGTGAATACATAGACCACAACATGTCCCTAGTAAGCCTCTAATTGACTAGCTCGTTGATCAACAGATAGTCATGGTTTCCTGACTATGGGCATTGGATGTCATTGATAACGGGATCACATCATTAGGAGAATGATGTGATGGACAAGACCCAATCCTAAGCATAGCTCAAAGATCGTGTAGTTCGTTTAGCTAGAGCTTTTCCAAATGTCAAGTATCATTTCCTTAGACCATGAGATTGTGCAACCCCCGGATACCGTAGGAGTGCTTTTGTCAGGTCCCCGACTCGATGTCACATCGATCTAGCCTGTAACACCTCATATCACTTTGCGGCCTCATGCACGGTATCCCCACGGGTGTCGCCTTACCTTTGTCCGGGACCGTTTGCGCCTTTTGGCTCACGTATATGATAGAGTCGCTAGCATCCATATGATAAGGAGCCCGGGCTGACATGACTAGTCGTAAACCCAAAGTGGCACAGACTTACAGGGACAGGCATCCATGACCCAGCTTCGAACGTGTCGGTCATCAGCAAGTGGGCCCGGGCTGTAGCACTGGGCTAGCAGGACTCCGGTAAACCGGGCTGTAGCGGGCTAACAGGACTCCGGTACTCAATGCGTGACATTTCCCCGAAGGGACAGACACAGGAACGAAGAAGGACACATGCCGGCCAGCCTAAGTGTTCCAGAGCAGTAGCAAGCTACCATGGCTCAGCGGTAACACTAGGAGACATTTCCCGGTAAGAGAGGCTACTAAAGATAAACAACTAGATGGTCAGATCCCACACATACCAAGCATTTCAATAACATACACACAATATGCTCGATATGTGCAAATACAACATGGCATCACAACATGACTCTACGACACAAGTACTTTATTTAAGGCTCAGAGAGCCATACATAACATACACATAGGTACGGGTCACACGACCCAGCATTCAAGTCATACAGTCATACAAACCAGCAGCGGAAGTAACTTGTCTGAGTACAGACAACTAGTAAAATAAAAGAGGCTTGGAAAGCCTAACTATACTACGTGGTCCTTCACAAGCTCAGGATCACCACCTGGGCCTTAGCCTACTCATTGATGTCAACGTCTACGTAGAACCCATCAGAAGGGGTTGTAGCGTCTTCTGTAAAAATGTAAATTATAGCAACATGAGTACAAAGGTACTCAGCAAGACTTACATCAGATCCTACATACATGCATATTATCAAGAATGGTTGGTGGAGTTGTTGCAGCAAGCCAGCTTTGACTCTTGGCTAGGCTAACCTACGAGACTCCAACTTGGAATGGTTTTGCGTACACGAGTCCACTACTCACCACTTCAATACACTACCGAGGATCCACCTCCGTCTTCCTACGGAAGAGCCATCCTCGGCACTCACATTTATCTTGAGGCTTTTAGTAGTTTCCATTTACTTGTCTATGAACTGTATAGGCAACCAAGTAGTCCTTTACCGCGGACGCGGCTATTCGAATAGATCATGTTAACCCTGCAGGGGTGTACTTCTTCATACACGCTCTCACCACTTACCGTCGTTTACACGACATGTACTCGGCAACCTTCAAGCGGAAGCCCAACGTGGGTGTCGGCCATGACCTACCTAACCACCTAAGCCTCCAGTCCAGGTTTATCGCCTATCCAGGTTCCATCCGCAGGGAGTCCGGCCGAGGTTTCCCATACGGCCCCGAACAATGTGAACAGGGTTCCCGAGATACCTAACGGGTATTCGGTACACCCGGCCACGTACCTACCGCATCACAGCCCACCCCTACGGTCAGCGCTGTCCACGGCCTCCAGTAGGCTACAAACACCAGAAACTACTTGCAACTCCTGGACGGAGAACTAGGGTGAATAAGAAGTCGAGAGGGTCCATTGGTTTCGGGCCCAATGCATGGTAGTAGCTGGTTCTTAATCACACATACAGATCTCAGTGCTTAAGGTCGGCTTCAATGAAACAACCCACCATGTACTCCTACATGGCCTCTCATCGATACCTTTACCAAATCGTGTTCACCACACCACTCCCATTACCGACATAATCATTTCACTCTAGCCCATCACCCAGATGAACCAGACCTGACACGACTCTAAGCATAGCAGGCATAGCAAGGTAGGAACAACACATACATAGGGCTCAATCAACTCCTACACATGTAGTGGGTTTCATCTAGTTACTGTGGCAATGACAGGTCATGCAGAGGAAATGGGTTCAACTACCGTAGCACACAGCAGTTTGAAACGCGTTGTCTTAATGCAGTAAAAGAGAGCAGGAGCGAGAACATGGGATTGTATCGATATGATCAATGGTTGGTTGCTTGCCTGATGGTTCGATGCACTGATACGGTTCTTCGTTAGGGTAATCACGGTACTCCTCGGAGGCAGAACCTGTCGCAAAGGACACCGATACACAACCATCACCAAACAATGTGCAACAATATGATGCATGCATGAAACATGGCAATATGAGTGTGTTGGGCTAATGCAACTAAAACCAGAAGGGTTTGTACCAATTTGAATCAAAGATTCAAATTTCAAACTCAAATATGGCCTTTTAAAGTGCTTTTCCTTGTTCTGTATTAAACATTAGGTTAACTTGTTTAATCATGCATGAAAATAGTACAGATGGATAGATTGGATTTTTCTGATCATTTTTCATATATAATTTGTCTGATTTGGAGTTACAGAAAAAAAGTTATGAATTTTTGAAGTTTAAATTATATTCTGGAATTTCCTATATTAGATTAATTCCAGAAAATCAATTATTGCGTCAGCCTGATGTCAGTGTGACGTCAGCAGGTCAACGGAACACGTCCGGGTCAAACCTGACAGTGGGTCCCGCGTGTCAGGGCGATTAATTTAATTAGAGTTTAATTAAAACTAAACCTATTTAATTAACAGGGCTGGGCCCCACCTGTCATTGACTCAGGGGAGTCAACCAGGGCCCACCCGTGGTCAAACCCGGGTCGGCTGCACCGGCATTTAGCCGCCGGCGAGCCCGACACGGCGGCGGAAGTGATTTTTGCCGTTCCGGCAACCAAACGAGCCGCGGAGGGCACCGGAGCGGAGCTGAGGTCGAGCCGCGGCTCTTGGTGGAGTCCGTTGGGGTCGGGGTGGCCGGAGTTGGCGCCGGCGACGACTTTGGCAGCCACCGGAGTTCGGCCAAAGTCGAACTTGTCGCTAGGGGGATCGGTGAGGTGCGGGGAGTGCACGGTTGGGCCCAACGCAGCGTGGTGAGTGTGTTGGACACCGCGGGTTGGCCGGAGGATGGCCGGAAGCACGTCGGGGACGAGATCCGCGGCGGTGCATGCGTGTGATCTTCGTGCGGTGGCTACACGGCTCGGGAATGAGAGAGGGAGGGTCGGAGGGGTAGCTAGGCTCACAGCGCTCCCGTAGAGGCCACCGGCGGGGTCGGGGACGAGCTGAGGCGGCGAGGGCGTTGAAGGGGATCTCCGGTGACGGCGAGGTTGGGCGAGGTCGGTGCGGTGGTCTCGGGCCGCACGAGCACACGGGGCTCGGCTAGCTCGATGAAGTGGACGGCGACGGAGCTTCTGGACACGGTGGCACGGCGTGGGGTTGACGGAGGGCGTGGCTACGGCGAGGGGGTGGCGGCGATGGCGTCGGCCATGGCGTGGGAGAGCGAGGGGGAGGAGCTGGAGAGAGGAGGGGGTGTCTGGGGGTTCAGGGGAGAGAGGGAGGGCGATTCACGGCGTTAGCCGGGCGAGGGAGGCGGCGAGGCGGCGAGCAGGTGCGTGGCACCCATGCGGTGCTCGCCGTCGAGCACCTGCCTGCCTGCCTGGCCGGCAAGCAGCTCGCTGGCGCGGTGCTGGGCTGGGCCGGCAGGTGGGCCGGGTGCTGGGCGCCAGGTAAGCTTTTCCCATTTTCTTTCTGTTTTCTGTTTTTTAATACTTCTGCAACTTTGTTGAATTAAATAAAATACTTAGGCAACTCCTAAAATCACCAAACTACTCCTGGACCATAGTTGGATTATTTCCAACATGAAACATTTTAGTTTGGAGATATTTGAGCATTTAAATATTTTTATATAATTTTAAATGCCCAAATTCAAATATTTATGATTTAATTCAAAAACCCTAGGATGGCCTAGGAAAATGTGCACCACTTTTGGCAGAGGTTCTGAACCAAGACAAAAATGATGGGCATTTTAGAAGGGCATTTCAGGTTCATTGAAAATTATTTTTAGTAACCCTAGTTGGTTTCAGAGGGGACTGGGGGTTCTGTCATCCCCATTTCAAGTTTCTGATGAAAGAGTAAACATGATGCAACACTCTAATGCATGGCTAACTAGGATGTGACAACTCACCCCCACTCAAAAGAATCTCGTCCCGAGATTTGGGTTCCTCCGGGAAGAAGGCGGGATACTCGAGTCGAAGACGATCCTCCCTTTCCCAAGTTGCTTCATCCTCAGAATGGTGCGACCATTGAACTTTAAGAAACTTGATATTATGACGTCGAGTGGTACGCTCGGCCTGATCGAGGATACGAATGGGGTACTCTCGATATGTAAGATTATCTTGGAGATCAAGCGTTTCGTGGTCCACTCCACGGATAGGATCCGAGAAGCAACGCCTGAGTTGAGAAACGTGGAAGACATCGTGGACTCTGGAGAGGTGCGGAGGTAGTTCCAACTGGTAGGCAACTTCTCCTCGTTTGGCGAGAATGCGAAAAGGTCCAATGTAACGAGGAGCCAATTTGCCTTTGATACCGAAACAATGGGTTCCCTTCAGAGGGGTAACCCGAAGGTAAGCCTTCTCATCAACCTCGAAAGTCATAGCCTTATGTTTTCGGTCATATTGACTCTTTTGACGAGATTGGGCTGTTTTCAACTTTTCACGAACGATGCGAACTTGTTCTTTTGCTTCCTGAATCATATCCGGGCCAAAGAATTGTCTTTCCCCGGTTTCTGACCAGTTAAGGGGTGTTCGACACCGTCGTCCATAGAGAACTTCAAAAGGGGCTTTACTCAAGCTAGACTGATAGCTGTTGTTGTAAGCGAATTCGGCAAATGGAAGGCACTTCTCCCAATCCATTCCGAATGAGATAACAGAGGCTCGAAGCATGTCTTCTAGAATCTGGTTGACGCGTTCCACTTGACCACTCGACTGAGGGTGGAAAGCGGTGCTAAAGGAGAGACGGGTTCCCATAGCATTTTGGAAACTTTCCCAAAATCGAGAGGTGAAAAGACTTCCTCGATCCGAGTTAATTTCCAAAGGAACACCATGGAGAGACACTATTCGGGAGATGTATAAGTCTGCCAGCTGACTAGCGGTTATACTCTCACGAACAGGTAGGAAATGGGCTACTTTGGAAAGACGATCGACAACGACGAAAATAGCATTATTCCCTCTCTTGGTCCTGGGAAAACCGGTAATGAAATCCATACCAATTTTATCCCATTTCCATTCAGGAATAGCTAAGGGTTGAAGGGTGCCAGCAGGCCGTTGATGCTCTGCTTTTACACGACGACAGACGTCGCAATTAGCAATATACTGAGCAATTTCTCTCTTCATCCTAGTCCACCAGAACCTCTGGCGTAGATCCTGATACATTTTAGTACTACCAGGATGAATGGTGAGAGGAGATTCATGAGCCTCCTTAAGGATCAATCGCCTCAGGTTTCGCACTTTGGGAACCACTAGTCGATTCCCGAAGTATACGACCCCTTGATCATCAATGGAGAAACAATTCGCAACTCCTTTCTTGATGTTTCTCTTGATGCGGGAAATTCCCGGATCTACCTTCTGTGCTTTGATGATCTGATCCGTAAGGGTAGGTTTTGCCACCAAGGTGGAAAGAAAACCTTGAGGAACAATGTGAAGGTTAAGCTTCCGAAATTCCTCATGGAGAAGCGGTTGACTTTGTTGTAACATTAGGTTGTTACAATAAGATTTACGACTTAGAGCATCAGCCATGACGTTGGCTTTCCCTGGGGTGTAAGTTATTCCTAAGTCGAAATCTGTGATCAACTCAACCCAACGTCTTTGCCTGAGATTCAGATCCGGTTGGGTGAAAATGTACTTCAGACTTTGGTGATCAGTGAATATTTCGCAACGATTACCGAGGAGGTAATGTCGCCAGGTTTTAAGTGCATAGACTACAGCTGCAAGCTCTAGATCATGAGTAGGATAATTCTCCTCATGTGGGGTGCAATTGCCGTGAAGCGTAAGCAATTACGTGTCGATCTTGCATGAGAATGCAACCTAGTCCTTGTCGCGAGGCGTCGCAGTAGATAACAAAGTTTTTGGAGAAGTCTGGCGGTACCAGCACGGGAGCAGAAGTCAGGCGTCTTTTCAGTTCCTGAAAACTGTGCTCACATTGTGGAGTCCATTCGAACTTTTTATCTTTCTTGAGGAGTTCGGTTAGAGGTTTAGCAACTTTGGAGAAGTTTTCGACGAAGCGACGGCAATAGCTCGCTAAGCCCAAAAAACTCCGAACTTGCTTGACCGATTCAGGTGGAGTCCAATTAAGGACGGCTTGAACTCGCTCAGGGTTAACAGCAATACCTTTACCAGATATTACATGACCCAGATAGGTCACTTCCGACAACCAGAATTCACATTTAGAAAATTTGGCATAAAGGCGATGCTCTCGAAGTTTCTTCAACACTAGCCTTAAATGTTCGGCATGTTCTTCCTCGTTCTTGGAGTAGATGAGTATATCATCGAGATAAACTACGACGAATTTATCCAAATACTCCATGAAGATTGAGTTCATTAACCGAGAAAAGGTGGCTGGAGCGTTGGTTAAGCCGAAGGACATGACGGTGTACTCGTATTGGCCATAACGAGTAACAAAGGCCGTTTTAGGAATGTCCCCGTTTCTGATTTTGATTTGATGGTAGCCCAACCTCAAATCCATCTTGGAGAAGACTGAGGATCCAGCGAGCTGATCATACAGGTCATTGATCCTGGGGAGCGGATATTTGTTCTTGATTGTGACCAAATTGACAGGTCGATAATCTACAACCATCCGGTCCGTACCATCCTTCTTCTTGACGAATAGGACGGGGCAAGCCCACGGAGATGAGCTAGGTCGGATGAAACCCTTTTTCAAGGAATCATCGAGTTGTTTCTTAAGCTCGGCTAGTTCTAGTGGTGCCATCTTATAGGGTCTTCTAGCAATCGGAACGGTTCCTGGAATGAGGTCTATTACGAACTCAACATCCCTGTCAGGTGGAACACCTGGCAATTCCTCTAGGAAAACATCCGGGAAGTCACGGACTACCGGAACGTCCTCAAGGTCTGGCAAAGGGCTGGCGTTAAGAGAATATAATTGTCGCTTGGCTAATCGGGTCAAGACATTAACTATCTTCCCCGAAGGATGAGTGAGTTGAACAGTCCTAGAGAAGCAATCAATTTTGGCATGATGAGCTGACATCCAGTCCATACCCAAAATGATATTGATATCTGAAAATTTGAGAGCTATCAAAGATGCAAGGAAAACAAGTCTGTCGACTTGGATTTCATTTCCATAACTTACCCTGGAGGTCTGCCATCTAGAACCCGGAGTAGAAATTTCCATAGTGGATGGCATGTCACAGAATGCGGTGTTATGCAAACGAGCATAGTTCTCGGATATAAATGAATGAGAGGCTCCTGTATCGAAAAGAACAGATGTCGGGTGGCAATTAACAAGGAGCATACCGAGAACGACGTTGGGATCTTCTTGAGCTTCTTCGGCAGAGATACAGTTGACATGGCCACGTGTAGCGGTGGCCGGCTTGGCGTGGAACACTTTCCCTGTCGGTCTGCCACGGCCAACAGCTTTAGCAGACTGGTTGGGGTTGGTCTGGGGACACTCACGCATATAGTGACCAGATTCCCCACACTTGAAACAGGTCACGGAACTGGTACGTGGGGGAGCATTGTTGGTTGGACCCCCATAGGGCTTGGCTGGTGCAGACTGTTGAACAGGGCGAGGCGCCTGGAAAGATGGCCTCGGTGTGAACCTGGGTGGCAGGGCGGTGTTGGGCACCCATACGCGGCGCTTCTGAGGACCAGCACCGGATGAGGAACCCATGTCACGGCCATGCTTGCGTGTTGCGTCATAATCAGTCTGACCAGTTTCAGCACTGATGGCCTTGTTAACAAGTTTCTGAAAAGATGTGCACTCATGCAGACGGAGGTCGCGGCGAAGCTCAGGACTAAGTCCCTTACGGAACCTCGCTTGCTTCTTAGCATCAGTAGAAACTTCCTCAGTTGCATAACGTGCGAGGTTACCAAACTCCCTGTTGTAAGCATCCACAGAGAGTCGGCCTTGGGTGAAATTGCAAAATTCCTCACGTTTACGGTCCATGAGACCCTCCGGAATGTGATGTTCACGGAAAGCCTCGCTGAATTCAGCCCAAGTAGTGATATGGCCCGCTGGGCGCATAGCTCCATAATTCTCCCACCATAGACTGGCGGGGCCTTCAAGATGATATGCGGCAAAGATGACCTTGTCAGCCTCCGCTACCAGCGCGGAACGCAGTTTGTGAGAAATACTGCGAAGCCATTCATCAGCGTCGAGAGGCTCGACGGAGTGGTGGAACGTGGGTGGATGTAATTTGATAAAATCACTGAGTGACACCACGTTAGACCTCTGATGGTGTGCTGTGTTCTGTTCAATACGCTCCAACAAACGGTTGGTCTCCCGCTTGTTCCTTTCAGCTTCCATCATAACCTCGGCTAGGGAAGGAGGATGAGGCAGATTTGCATTCCTGACTTCACTGCCTTCGGCCTGCTCTTGAGGAGCAGGGTTAGTGCGCGTGTTGACCATCCTAGGTAAACAAGACAATGATTTAGTCAGAATGATAAAATTCCGACATAGGATACAGAATGTAAGGAATAACTCGAAATGCAAGATGATCATCCGTATGACATGGTAGATACAGAAACTGCTTCTTTATTCCATCGTCATACACACCATACAGGGTTTAGTACAAGACCAAACAAAGTACTATTACGGTGAAAAGAGGATTACATCTCATCGGAGGCATCCCAAGCTCCTATACATTATTTTTCTACACCTCCGGAAAGAGTACAAACTAGGTCATATCCCACGAGTCACGCGGGACGATGGACGACACAGCTAGTGCGAACTAGTGATACTACCACTAACTCAGACCGATCCGTAGTAGTCCTCGTAGAAGTCACCTCCATAGCCTGGAAGCTCAACATGATCATCCGGAAACAGACGATCTCGCGGAGCTTGTGGACCATAGGGACTAGGATGAGGTCTTGGACCAACAGACGGTGGCCTGCGGGGACCGCGAGGTGGGGTGATGCCTCCTACATCACGCCAACCCATCACGTCTGGCAGAGCAGATCTCACAGGATAGAGATCGCGCATATCTGAATATCCAGCTTGCACTGCCGGTGCAAACCGAGTCAATGTGGCCCAATGGTCAGCACGGGTATTGAAGAGCTCTAACCTCAAGGCCCGATTTTCACGGTCCTTATCCTCGAGCATCTCAGCAGTAGTGCGAGTCCGTGAATCCTCCTGGGTGGGGTCAGCATAGATAGCCTGGAGATACCCTTGTGCTCCCGGAAGTGATCCTGGCATATACCGGAAATCAGAGTCCCGAAATAGGCCAGACCTGACTCGCATGATGGTCATCATAGAGTAGGCGGCGTCCTGCACAGCCATCTCAATAGTAACCCCGAGTCCATAGGAGCAGTGAAGGGGCTCGGTGGATCTAGGATAAGATGGAAATATCCTGACAGTGCAGAGATACTGGCTTTGGTTAAAGTCCCGAAATTGCTCTTCGACCGTGTACTCAGGATACCAACGGTATCCAGCCTCAGTCATTACCCTGACCAACATGGCAGTATGGCCGGGTACATCTAGGCATCGAGTCAGGCAAACCACTTGATTGAGGTCGCGAGTGGCCATCTGAAAGCACAATCATAATGCAAAGGCATTAGAATTTCTAGCAAAATTTCGGCAGCATAACAGCTGTAAATGCTCAAGAAGGATTTTGAGACATTTGACAAAGGATTTCATACACACTCATCATCATCATATCAAGTTCTGAGTCCATCCTAGCAACATAATGTGGTAGTAGAATTGAACTAGGCTTGTATCCATCAAACCTATAAGGTACTACTGATTAGTAACACGTGATCCTGATAGAGAGAATAGATCCTAATTCCTTAACCCCCGGTGGAAGAATAGACTGACTCAGATCAGAATGTCATAAGATAAAGAAGTAAAAGAGCCTTACGTTCCAACCCACAAACAATTCCCCTACATATAACTAAAGAATTTCTAGACTCAACATCGACCAGTTTGGCTTGGAGAACCTACAGGCAGTCCGGCTCTGATGCCAACGCTGTCAGGTCCCCGACTCGATGTCACATCGATCTAGCCTGTAACACCTCATATCACTTTGTGGCCTCACGCACGGTATCCCCACGGGTGTCGCCTTACCTTTGTCCGGGACCGTTTGCGCCTTTTGGCTCATGTATATGATAGAGTCGCTAGCATCCATATGATAAGGAGCCCGGGCTGACATGACTAGTCGTAAACCCAAAGTGGCACAGACTTACAGGGACAGGCATCCATGACCCAGCTTCGAACGTGTCGGTCATCAGCAAGTGGGCCCGGGCTGTAGCACTGGGCTAGCAGGACTCCGGTAAACCGGGCTGTAGCGGGCTAACAGGACTCCGGTACTCAATGCGTGACATTTCCCCGAAGGGACAGACACAGGAACGAAGAAGGACACATGCCGGCCAGCCTAAGTGTTCCAGAGCAGTAGCAAGCTACCATGGCTCAGCGGTAACACTAGGAGACATTTCCCGGTAAGAGAGGCTACTAAAGATAAACAACTAGATGGTCAGATCCCACACATACCAAGCATTTCAATAACATACACACAATATGCTCGATATGTGCAAATACAACATGGCATCACAACATGACTCTACGACACAAGTACTTTATTTAAGGCTCAGAGAGCCATACATAACATACACATAGGTACGGGTCACACGACCCAGCATTCAAGTCATACAGTCATACAAACCAGCAGCGGAAGTAACTTGTCTGAGTACAGACAACTAGTAAAATAAAAGAGGCTTGGAAAGCCTAACTATACTACGTGGTCCTTCACAAGCTCAGGATCACCACCTGGGCCTTAGCCTACTCATTGATGTCAACGTCTACGTAGAACCCATCAGAAGGGGTTGCAGCGTCTTCTGTAAAAATGTAAATTATAGCAACATGAGTACAAAGGTACTCAGCAAGACTTACATCAGATCCTACATACATGCATATTATCAAGAATGGTTGGTGGAGTTGTTGCAGCAAGCCAGCTTTGACTCTTGGCTAGGCTAACCTACGAGACTCCAACTTGGAATGGTTTTGCGTACACGAGTCCACTACTCACCACTTCAATACACTACCGAGGATCCACCTCCGTCTTCCTACGGAAGAGCCATCCTCGGCACTCACACTTATCTTGAGGCTTTTAGTAGTTTCCATTTACTTGTCTATGAACTGTATAGGCAACCAAGTAGTCCTTTACCGCGGACGCGGCTATTCGAATAGATCATGTTAACCCTGCAGGGGTGTACTTCTTCATACACGCTCTCACCACTTACCGTCGTTTACATGACATGTACTCGGCAACCTTCAAGCGGAAGCCCAACGTGGGTGTCGGCCACGACCTACCTAACCACCTAAGCCTCCAGTCCAGGTTTATCGCCTATCCAGGTTCCATCCGCAGGGAGTCCGGCCGAGGTTTCCCATACGGCCCCGAACGATGTGAACAGGGTTCCCGAGATACCTAACGGGTATTCGGTACACCCGGCCACGTACCTACCGCATCACAGCCCACCCCTACGGTCAGCGCTGTCCATGGCCTCCAGTAGGCTACAAACACCAGAAACTACTTGCAACTCCTGGACGGAGAACTAGGGTGAATAAGAAGTCGAGAGGGTCCATTGGTTTCGGGCCCAATGCATGGTAGTAGCTGGTTCTTAATCACACATACAGATCTCAGTGCTTAAGGTCGGCTTCAATGAAACAACCCACCATGTACTCCTACATGGCCTCTCATCGATACCTTTACCAAATCGTGTTCACCACACCACTCCCATTACCGACATAATCATTTCACTCTAGCCCATCACCCAGATGAACCAGACCTGACACGACTCTAAGCATAGCAGGCATAGCAAGGTAGGAACAACACATACATAGGGCTCAATCAACTCCTACACATGCTAGTGGGTTTCATCTAGTTATTGTGGCAATGACAGGTAATGCAGAGGAAATGGGTTCAACTACCGTAGCACACAGCAGTTTGAAACGCGTTGTCTTAATGCAGTAAAAGAGAGCAGGAGCGAGAACATGGGATTGTATCGATATGATCAATGGTTGGTTGCTTGCCTGATGGTTCAATGCACTGATACGGTTCTTCGTTAGGGTAATCACGGTACTCCTCGGAGGCAGAACCTGTCGCAAAGGACACCGATACACAACCATCACCAAACAATGTGCAACAATATGATGCATGCATGAAACATGGCAATATGAGTGTGTTGGGCTAATGCAACTAAAACCAGAAGGGTTTGTACCAATTTGAATCAAAGATTCAAATTTCAAACTCAAATATGGCCTTTTAAAGTGCTTTTCCTTGTTCTGTATTAAACATCAGGTTAACTTGTTTAATCATGCATGAAAATAGTACAGATGGATAGATTGGATTTTTCTGATCATTTTTCATATATAATTTGTCTAATTTGGAGTTACAGAAAAAAAGTTATGAATTTTTGAAGTTTAAATTATATTCTGGAATTTCCTATATTAGATTAATTCCAGAAAATCAATTATTGCGTCAGCCTGACGTCAGTGTGACGTCAGCAGGTCAACGGAACACGTCCGGGTCAAACCTGACAGTGGGTCCCGCGTGTCAGGGCGATTAATTTAATTAGAGTTTAATTAAAACTAAACCTATTTAATTAACAGGGCTGGGCCCCACCTGTCATTGACTCAGGGGAGTCAACCAGGGCCCACCCGTGGTCAAACCCGGGTCGGCTGCACCGGCGTTTAGCCGTCGGCGAGCCCGACGCGGCGGCGGAAGTGATTTTTGCCGTTCCGGCAACCAAACGAGCCGCGGAGGGCACCGAAGCGGAGCTGAGGTCGAGCCGCAGCTCTTGGTGGAGTCCGTTGGGGTCGGGGTGGCCGGAGTTGGCGCCGGCGACGACTTTGGCGGCCACCGGAGTTCGGCCAAAGTCGAACTTGTCGCTAGGGGGATCGGTGAGGTGCGGGGAGTGCACGGTTGGGCCCAACGCAGCGTGGTGAGTGTGTTGGACACCGCGAGTTGGCCGGAGGATGGCCGGAAGCACGTCGGCGACGAGATCCGCGGCGGTGCGTGCGTGTGATCTTCGTGCGGTGGCTACACGGCTCGGGAATGAGAGAGGGAGGGTCGGAGGGGTAGCTAGGCTCACAGCGCTCCCGTAGAGGCCACCGGCGGGGTCGGGGACGAGCTGAGGCGGCGAGGGCGTTGAAGGGGATCTCCGGCGACGGCGAGCTCGGGCGAGGTCGGTGCGGTGGTCTCGGGCCGCACGAGCACACGGGGCTCGGCTAGCTCGATGAAGTGGACGGCGGCGGAGCTTCTGGACACGGTGGCACGGCGTGGGGTTGACGGAGGGCGTGGCTACGGCGAGGGGGTGGCGGCGATGGCGTCGGCCATGGCGTGGGAGAGCGAGGGGGAGGAGCTGGAGAGAGGAGGGGGTGTCTGGGGGGTTCAGGGGAGAGAGGGAGGGCGATTCACGGCGTTAGCCGGGCGAGGGAGGCGGCGAGGCGGCGAGCAGGTGCGTGGCACCCATGCGGTGCTCGCCGTCGAGCACCTGCCTGCCTGCCTGGCCGGCAAGCAGCTCGCTGGCGCGGTGCTGGGCTGGGCCGGCAGGTGGGCCGGGTGCTGGGCGCCAGGTAAGCTTTTCCCATTTTCTTTCTGTTTTCTGTTTTTTTAATACTTCTGCAACTTTGTTGAATTAAATAAAATACTTAGGCAACTCCTAAAATCACTAAACTACTCCTGGACCATAGTTGGATTATTTCCAACATGAAACATTTTAGTTTGGAGATATTTGAGCATTTAAATATTTTTATATAATTTTAAATGCCCAAATTCAAATATTTATGATTTAATTCAAAAACCCTAGGATGGCCTAGGAAAATGTGCACCACTTTTGGCAGAGGTTATGAACCAAGACAAAAATGATGGGCATTTTAGAAGGGCATTTCAGGTTCATTGAAAATTATTTTTAGTAACCCTAGTTGGTTTCAGAGGGGACTGGGGATTCTGTCATCCCCATTTCAAGTTTCTGATGAAAGAGTAAACATGATGCAACACTCTAATGCATGGCTAACTAGGATGTGACAGCTTTGGGTGTGCGAAACGTCACAACGTAACTGGGTGACTATAAAGGTGCACTACGGGTATCTCCGAAAGTGTCTGTTGGCTTGGCACGAATCGAGACTGGGATTTGTCACTCCGTATGACGGAGAGGTATCTCTGGGCCCACTCAGTAATGCATCATCATAATGAGCTCAATGTGATCAAGTGTCTGGTCACGGGATCATGCATTACGGTACGAGTAAAGTGACTTGTTGGTAACGAGATTAAATGAGGTATTGGGATACCGACGATCGAATCTCGGGCAAGTAACGTACCGATTGACAAAGGGAATTGTATACGGGATTGATTGAATCCTCGACATCGTGGTTCATCCGATGAGATCATCGAGGAGCATGTGGGAGCCAACATGGGTATCCAGATCCCGCTGTTTGTTATTGACCGAAGAGGCGTCTCGGTCATGTCTGCATGTCTCCCAAACCCGTAGGGTCTACACACTTAAGGTTCGGTGATGCTAGGGTTGTAGAGATACTAGTATGCAGTAACCCGAAAGTTGTTCGGAGTCCTGGATGAGATCCCGGACGTCACGAGGAGTTCCGGAATGGTCCGGAGGTGAAGAATTATATATAGGAAGTCATGTTTCGGCCATCGGGAAAGTTTCGGGGGTCACCGGTATTGTACCGGTACCACCGGAAGGGTCCCGGGGGTCTACCGGGTGGGGCCACCTATCCCGGAGGGCCCCATGGGCTGAAGTGGGAGGGGAACCAGCCCCTGTTGGGCTGGTGCCCCCCTTGCCCCCCTGCTCCTAGGGTTGGAAACCCTAGGGGTGGGGGCGCCTCCACCTGGCTTGGGGGGCAAGTTTTCCCCCTGGCCACCGCCCCCCTTGGAGATTGCATCTCCTAGGGCCGGCGCCCCCCTAGGGGGCCTATATAAAGAGGGGGGAGGGAGGGCAGCTGCACCCATACTCTTGGCGCCTCCCTCTCCCCTTGCTACACCTCTCCCTCTCGTAGAAGCTTGGCGAAGCTCTGCCGAGATCACTGCTGCATCCACCAGCACGCCGTCGTGCTGCTGGATCTTCATCAACCTCTCCTTCCCCCTTGCTGGATCAAGAAGGAGGAGACGTCTTTCCAACCATACGTGTGTTGAACGCGGAGGTGCTGTCCGTTCAGCACAAGGATCATCGGTAATTTGGATCACGACGAGTACGACTCCCTCAACCCCGTTCCCTTGAATGCTTCCGCTCGCGATCTACAAGGGTATGTAGATGCACTCCTCTCTCTCGTTGCTAGATGAAATCCATAGATTGATCTTGGTGAAGCGTAGAAATTTTTTATTTTCTGCAACGTTCCCCAACAACGGCATCATGAGCTAGGTCTATGCGTAGTTTCTATGCACGAGTAGAACACAAACTTGTTATGGGCGTAGATGTTGTCAATTTTATTACCACTACTTGTCTTATCTTGCTTCGGCGGCATCATGGGATGAAGCGGCCCGGACCGACCTTACACGTACGCTTACGTGGGACAGGTTCCACCGACTGACATGCACTAGTTGCATAAGGTGGCTGGCGGGTGTCTGTCTCTCCCACTTTAGTTGGAGCGGATTCGATGAAAAGGGTCCTTATGAAGGGTAAATAGAAATTGGCATATCACATTGTGGCTTTCACGTAGGTAAGAAAACGTTCTTGCTAGGACCCTATTGCAGCCACGTAAAACATGCAACAACAATTAGAGGACGTCTAACTTGTTTTTGCAGCATATGCCTTGTGATGTGATATGGCCAAAAGTTGTGATGAATGATATATATGTGATGTATGAGATCATGTTCTTGTAATAGGAATCACGACTTGCATGTCGATGAGTATGACAACTGGCAGGAGCCATAGGAGTTGTCTTAATTATTGTATGACCTGCGTGTCAATGATTAACGCCATGTAATTACTTTACTTTATTGCTAAACCGTTAGCCATAGTAGTAGAAGTAATAGTTGGCGAGCAACTTCATGGAGACACGATGATGGAGATCATGATGATGGAGATCATGGTGTCATGCCGGTGACGAAGATGATCATGGCGCCCCGAAGATGGAGATCAAAGGAGCTATATGATATTGGCCATATCATGTCACTATTTGATTGCATGTGATGTTTATCATGTTTTACATCTTATTTGCTTAGAACGACGGTAGCTTAAATAAGATGATCCCTCATAATAATTTCAAGAAAGTGTTCCCCCTAACTGTGCGCCATTACGAAAGTTCGTTGTTTCGAAGCACCACGTGATGATCGGGTGTGATAGATTCTAACGTTCACATACAACGGGTGTAAGACAGATTTACACATGCATAAACACTTAGGTTAACTTGACGAGCCTAGCATGTACAGACATGGCCTCGGAACACAAGAGACCGAAAGGTCGAACATGAGTCGTATGGAAGATACGATCAACATGGGGATGTTCACCGATGATGACTAGTCCGTCTCACGTGATGATCGGACACGGCCTAGTCGACTCAGATCATGTATCACTTAGATGACTAGAGGGATGTCTAATCTGAGTGGGAGTTCATTAAATAATTTGATTAGATGAACTTAATTATCATGAACTTAGTCTAAAAACCTTTGCAAAATGTCTTGTAGATCAAATGGCCAACGCTCATGTCCACCTCAACTTCAACGCGTTCCTAGAAAAAACCAAGCTGAAAGATGATGGCAGCAACTATACGGACTGGGTCCGGAACCTGAGGATCATCCTCATAGCTGCAAAGAAAAATTATGTCTTAGAAGCACCGCTAGGTGAAGCACCCATCCCAGAGAACCAAGACGTTATGAACGCTTGGCAGTCTCGTGCTGATGATTACTCCCTCGTTCAGTGCGGCATGCTTTATAGCTTAGAACCGGGGCTCCAAAAGCGTTTTGAGCAACACAGAGCATATGAGATGTTTGAAGAGCTGAAAATGGTTTTCCAAGCTCATGCCCGGGTCGAGAGATATGAAGTCTCCAACAAGTTCGTCAGTTGTAAGATGGAGGAAAATAGTTCTGTCAGTGAACACATACTCAAAATATCTGGGTTGCACAACCGCTTGACTCAGTTGGGAGTTAATCTCCCGGATGACGCGGTTATTGACAGAATCCTTCAGTCGCTTCCATCGAGCTACAAGAGCTTTGTGATGAACTTCAATATGCAGGGGATGGAAAAGACCATTCCTGAGGTATATTCAATGCTGAAATCAGCGGAGGTAGAGATCAAAAAGGAACATCAAGTGTTGATGGTGAATAAAACCACTAAGTTCAAGAAAGGCAAGGGTAAGAAGTGTTGGGGAACGTTGCAGAAAATTAAAAATTTTCCTACGGTTTCACCAAGATCCATCTATGAGTTCATCTAAGCAATGAGTCGAGGGAATGAGTTTGCATATACATACCACTTGTAGATCGCGTGCGGAAGCTTGCAAGGTGATGATGGAGTCGTACTCGACGTGATTCGAATCACCGATGACCAAGTGTTGAACGGACAGCACCTCCGCGTTCAACACACGTACGGGACGGGAGACGTCTCCTCCTTCTTGATCCAGCAAGGGGAAGGAGAGGTTGAGGAAGACAGCTCCACCGGCAGCACGACGGCGTGGTGATGGTGGAGAAGCAGTACTCCGACAGGGCTTCGCCGAGCACACAACGGAGGAGGAGAGGTGTTGGGGAGGGGAGGGCTGCGCCTTGGAGGGTGGTGCGGCTCCCCTCCCCTCACCCCTCTATTTATAGGGGGAAGGGAGAAGGGGGGCCGGCCCCTCTTGATCCCATCTAGGGGGGGCGGCGGTCAAGGGGAGAGGGGGAGAGGGTGGCTTGCCCCCCAAGCCAAGGGGGCGCCCCCTCTAGGGTTCCCCCCTCAACCCTAGGCGCAAGGGCCCAAGGGAGGGGGTGCGCCCAGCCCACCAGGGGCTGGCTCCCTGCCCCACGCAGCCCATGTGGTCCCCCGGGAGGGGTGGCCCCTCCCGGTGGACCCCCGGAACCCTTCCGGTGGCCCCGGTACAATACCGGTATGAACCCGAAACTTCTCGGTGCCAGTTTGACAACTTCCCATATATAAATCTTTACCTCCGGACCCTTCCGGAGCTCCTCGTGACGTCCGGGATCCCATCCAGGACTCCGAACAACATTTGGTAGTCACATACTAGTCTTCCTAATAACCCTAGCGTCACCGAACCTTAAGTGTGTAGACCCTACGGGTTCGGGAGACATGCAGACATGACCGAGACGCTCTCAGGTCAATAACCAACAGCGGGATCTGGATACCCATGATGGCTCCCACATGCTCCTCGATGTTGTCATCGGATGAACCACGATGTCGAGGATTCGATCAAACCCTGTATACAATTCCCTTTGTCAATCGGTACGTTACTTGCCCGAGACTCGATCGTCGGTATCCCAATACCTTGTTCAGTCTCGTTACCGGCAAGTCACTTTACTCGTACCGTAATGCATGATCCCGTGTCCAACACCTTGGTCACATTGAGCTCATTATGATGATGCATTACCGAGTGGGCCCAGAGATACCTCTCTGTCATACGGAGTGACAAATCCCAGTCTCGATCCGTGTCAACCCAACAGATACTTTCGGAGATACCTGTAATGCACCTTTATAGTCACCCAGTTACGTTGTGACGTTTGATACACCCAAGGCACTCTTACGGTATCCGGGAGTTACACGATCTCATGGTCGAAGGAAGAGATACTTGACATTGGCAAAGCTCTAGCAAAACGAACTACACGATCTTTTATGCTATGCTTAGGATTGGGTCTTGTCCATCACATCATTCTCCTAATGATGTGATCCCGTTATCAACGACATCCAATGTCCATAGTCAGGAAACCATGACTATCTGTTGATCACAACGAGCTAGTCAACTAGAGGCTCACCAGGGACATATTGTGGTCTAAGTATTCACACGTGTATTACGATTTCCGGATAATACAGTTATAGCATGAACAAAAGACGATTATCATGAACATTGAAATATAATAATACTTTTATTATTGCCTCTAGGGCATATTTCCAACAGTCTCCCACTTGCAATAGAGTCACCAATCTAGTTACATTGTGATGAATCGAACACCCATAGAGTTCTGGTGTTGATCATGTTTTGCACGCGAGAGAGGTTTAGTCAGCGGATCTGCGACATTCAGATCCGTGTGCACTTTGCAAATCTCTATGTCTCCATCTTGAACATTTTCACGGATGGAGTTGAAACGACGCTTGATGTGCCTGGTCTTCTTGTGAAACCTGGGCTCCTTGGCAAGGGCAATAGCTCCAGTGTTGTCACAGAAGAGTTTGATCGGCCCCGACGCATTGGGTATGACTCCTAGGTCGGTGATGAACTCCTTCACCCAAATCGCTTCATGCGCTGCCTCTGAGGCTGCCATGTACTCCGCTTCACACGTAGATCCCGCCACGACGCTCTGCTTGCAGCTGCACCAGCTTACTGCTCCACCATTCAACATATACATGTATCCGGTTTGTGACTTAGAGTCATCCAGATCTGAGTCGAAGCTAGCGTCGACGTAACCCTTTACGACGAGCTCTTCGTCTCCTCCACAAACGAGAAACATGTCCTTCATCCTTTTCAGGTACTTCAGGATATTCTTGACCGTTGTCCAGTGTTCCTTGCCGGGATTACTTTGGTATCTTGCTACCAAACTTACGGCAAGGTTTACATCGGGTCTGGTACACAGCATGGCATACATAATAGATCCTATGGCTGAAGCATAGGGGATGACACTCATCTCTTCTTTATCTTTTGCCGTGGTCGGTGACTGAGCCGAGCTCAGTCTCACACCTTGTAACATAGGCAAGAACCCCTTCTTGGACTGATCCATTTGAACCTCTTCAAAATCTTATCAAGGTATGTGCTTTGTGAAAGACCTATGAGGCGTCTCGATCTATCTCTATAGATCTTGATGCCTAATATATAAGCAGCTTCTCCAAGGTCCTTCATTGAAAAACACTTGTTCAAGTAGGCCTTAATGCTGTCTAGAAGTTTCGTATCATTTCCCAACAAGAGTATGTCATCTACATATAATATGAGAAATGCTACAGAGCTCCCACTCACTTTCTTGTAAACGCAGGCTTCTCCATAAGTCTGCGCAAACCCGAACGCTTTGATCATCTCATCAAAGCGAATGTTCCAACTCCGAGATGCTTGCACCAGTCCATAAATGGATCGCTGGAGCTTGCATACTTTGTTAGCGTTCCGAGGATCGATAAAACCTTCCGGCTGCATCATATACAGCTCTTCCTTAAGATGTCCGTTAAGGAATGCCGTTTTGACGTCCATCTGCCATATCTCATAATCATAGTATGCGGCAATTGCTAACATGATTCGGACGGACTTCAGCTTCGCTACGGGAGAGAAAGTCTCGTCGTAGTCAATCCCTTGAACTTGTCGATAACCCTTAGCGACAAGTCGAGCCTTATAGATGGTAACATTACCATCCGCGTCCGTCTTCTTCTTAAAAATCCATTTGTTTTCTATCGCTCGCCGATCATCGGGCAAGTCTGCCAAAGTCCATACTTTGTTTTCATACATGGATTCTATCTCGGATTTCATGGCTTCAAGCCATTTGTTGGAATCTGGGCCCGCCATCGCTTCTTCATAGTTCGAAGGTTCATTGTTGTCTAACAACATGATTTCCAGGACAGGGTTGCCGTACCACTCTGGTGTGGAACGTGTCCTTGTGGACCTACGAAGTTCAGTAGTAACTTGATCCGAAGTACCTTGATCATCATCATTGTTTTCCTCTTCAGTTGGTGTGGGCATCACAGGAACGGTTTCCTGCGCTGCGCCACTTTCCCGTTCAAGAGGTAGTACTTCATCGAGTTCTACTTTCCTCCCACTTACTTCTTTCGAGAGAAACTCTTTTTCCAGAAAGCATCTGTTCTTGGCAACAAAGATCTTACCTTCGGATCTTAAGTAGAAGGTATACCCGACAGTTTCCTTAGGGTATCCTTTGAATACGCATTTTTCCGACTTGGGTTCGAGCTTTTCAGGTTGAAGTTTCTTGACATAAGCATCGCATCCCCAAACTTTTAGAAACGACAGCTTAGGTTTCTTTCCAAACCATAATTCATATGGTGTCGTCTCAATGGATTTAGACGGTGCCCTATTTAAAGTGAATGTAGCTGTCTCTAGAGCGTATCCCCAAAATGATAGCGGTAAATCGGTAAGAGACATCATAGACCGCACCATATCCAATAGAGTGCGATTACGACGTTCGGACACACCGTTTCGCTGAGGTGTTCCAGGCGGCGTGAGTTGTGAAACGATTCCACATTTCCTTAAGTGTGTACCAAATTCGTGACTTAAGTATTCTCCTCCACGATCTGATCGTAAGAATTTTATCTTTCGGTCACGTTGATTCTCTACCTCACTCTGAAATTCCTTGAACTTTTCAAAGGTCTCAGACTTGTGTTTCATTAAGTAGACATACCCATATCTACTCAAGTCATCAGTGAGAGTGAGAACATAACGATATCCTCCGCGAGCCTCAACGCTCATTGGACCGCACACATCGGTATGTATGATTTCCAACAAGTTGGTTGCTCGCTCCATTGTTCCGGAGAACGGAGTCTTGGTCATTTTGCCCAAGAGGCATGGTTCGCATGTGTCAAACGATTCATAATGAAGAGACTCCAAAAGTCCATCATCATGGAGCTTCTTCATGCGCTTGACACCAATGTGACCAAGGCGGCAGTGCCACAAGTATGTGGGACTATCGTTATCAACTTTACATCTTTTGGCATCCACACTATGAACATGTGTAACATTACGCTCGAGATTCATTAAGAATAAACCATTGACCATCGGAGCATGACCATAAAACATATCTCTCATATAAATCGAACAACCATTATTCTCAGACTTAAATGAGTAGCCATCTCGTATTAAACGAGATCCAGATACAATGTTCATGCTCAAACATGGCACTAAATAACAATTATTAAGGTTCAAAACTAATCCCGTAGGTAAATGTAGAGGCAGCGTGCCGACGGTGATCACATCGACTCTGGAACCATTCCCGACGCGCATAGTCACCTCGTCCTTCGCCAGTCTCCGTTTATTCCGCAGCTCTTGCTGTGAGTTACAAATATGAGCAACGGCACCGGTATCAAATACCCAGGAGTTACTACGAGTACTGGTAAGGTACACATCAATCACATGTATATCAAATATACCTTTGGTGTTGCCGGCCTTCTTATCCGCTAAGTATTTGGGGCAGTTCCGCTTCCAGTGACCCTTCCCCTTGCAATAAAAGCACTCAGTCTCAGGCTTGGGTCCATTCTTTGACTTCTTCCCGGCAACAGGCTTACCGGGCGCGGCAACATCTTTGCCGTCCTTCTTGAAGTTCTTCTTACCCTTGCCCTTCTTGAACTTAGTGGTCTTATTGACCATCAACACTTGATGTTCTTTCTTGATTTCAGCCTCTGCTGACTTCAGCATCGAGAACACTTCAGGAATGGTCTTTACCATCCCCTGCATGTTGTAGTTCATCACAAAGCTCTTGTAGCTTGGTGGGAGCGACTGGAGGATTCTGTCAATGACCGCCTCATCTGGGAGGTTTATGTTCAGCTGGGTCATACGGTTGTGCAACCCAGACATCTTCAGGATGTGCTCACTGACAGAACTGTTTTCCTCCATCTTACAACTGTAGAACTTGTCAGAGACATCATATCTCTCGACCCGGGCATGAGCTTGGAAAACTAGTTTCAGCTCTTCGAACATCTCATATGCTCCGTGGTGCTCAAAACGCTTTTGGAGCCCCGGTTCTAAGCTGTAAAGCATGCCGCACTGAACGAGGGAGTAATCATCAGCACGAGCTTGCCAAGGCATTCATAACGTCTTGGTTCTCTGGGACGGGAGCGTCACCTAGCGGTCCTTCTAGGACATATTGCTTTCTGGCAGCTATGAGGATGATCCTCAGGTTCCGGACCCAGTCCGTATAGTTGCTACCATCATCTTTCAGCTTGGTTTTCTCTAGGAACGCGTTGAAGTTCATGTTGACATTAGTGTTGGCCATTGATCTACAAGACATATTTGCAAAGGTTTTAGACTAAGTTCATGATAATAAAGTTCTAATCAAATTATAAACTCCCACTTAGATTACACATCCCTCTAGTCATCTAAGTGTTACACGATCCGAGTCGACTAGCCCGTGTCCGATCATCACGTGAGACGGACTAGTCATCGTCGGTGAACATCTTCATGTTGATCGTATCTTCCATACGACTCGTGTTCGACCTTTCGGTCTCCATGTTCCGAGGCCATGTCTGCACATGCTAGGCTCGTCAAGTTAACCCTAAGTGTTTTTGCTGTGTAAAACTGTCTTACACCCGTTGTATGTGAACGTAAGAATCCATCACACCCGATCATCACGTGGTGCTTAGAAGCGACGAACTGTAGCAACGGTGCACAGTTAGGGGAGAACACTTCTTGAAATTTTGTAAGGGATCATCTTATTTACTACCGTCGTCCTAAGTAAACAAGATGCATAAACATAATAAACATCACATGCAATTATATAGTTGTGACATGATATGGCCAATATCATAAAGCTCCATTGATCTCCATCTTCGGGGCTCCATGATCATCTTGTCACCGGCTTGACACCATGATCTCCATCATCATGATCTCCATCATCGTGTCTTCATGAAGTTGTCACGCCAATGACTACTTCTACTTCTATGACTAACATTTAGCAATAAAGTAAAGTAGTTTACATGGCGATATTCAATGACACGCAGGTCATACAAAAAATAAAGACAACTCCTATGGCTCCTGCCGGTTGTCATACTCATCGACATGCAAGTCGTGAATCCTATTACAAGAACATGATCTCATACATCACAATTCATCATTCATCACAACTTCTAGCCATATCACATCACATGATCAATCGCTGCAAAAACAAGTTAGACGTCCTCTAATTGTTGTTGCATCTTTTACGTGGCTGCGATTGGGTTCTAGCAAGAACGTTTTCTTACCTATGAATCACCACAACGTGATTTTGTCAACTTCTATTTACCCTTCATAAGGGCCCTGTTCATCGAATCCGCTCCAACTAAAGTGGGAGAGACAGACACCCGCCAGCCACCTTATGCAACTAGTGCATGTCAATCGGTGGAACCGGTCTCACGTAAGCGTACGTGTAAGGTTGGTCTGGGCCGCTTCATCCCACAATACCGTTGAGCAAGAAAAGACTAGTAGAGGCAAGTAAGTTGACAAGATCCACGCCCACAACAAATTGTGTTCTACTCGTGCATTAGAGAACTACGCATAGACCTAGCTCATGATGCCACTGTTGGGGAACGTTGCAGAAAATTAAAATTTTTCCTACGGTTTCACCAAGATCCATCTATGAGTTCATCTAAGCAACGAGTCAAGGGAATGAGTTTGCATCTACATACCACTTGTAGATCGCGTGCGGAAGCTTGCAAGGTGATGATGGAGTCGTACTCGACGTGATCCGAATCACCGATGACCAAGTGCTGAACGGACAGCACCTCCGCGTTCAACACATGTACGGGATGGAAGACGTCTCCTCCTTCTTGATCCAGCAAGGGGAAGGAGAGGTTGAGGAAGACAGCTCCACCGGCAGCACGACGGCATGGTGATGGTGGAGAAGCAGTACTCCAACAGGGCTTCGCCGAGCACACAACGGAGGAGGAGAGGTGTTGGGGAGGGGAGGGCTGCGCCTTGGAGGGTGGTGCGGCTGCCCTCCCCTCACCCCTCTATTTATAGGGGGAAGGGAGAAGGGGGGCCGGCCCCTCTTGATCCCATCTAGGGGGGGGGCGGCGGCCAAGGGGAGAGGGGGAGAGGGTGGCTTGCCCCCCAAGCCAAGGGGGCGCCCCCTCTAGGGTTCCCCCCTCAACCCTAGGCGCAAGGGCCCAAGGGAGGGGGTGCGCCCAGCCCACCAGGGGCTGGCTCCCTGCCCCACGCAGCCCATGTGGTCCCCCGGGAGGGGTGGCCCCTCCCGGTGGACCCCCGGAACCCTTCTGGTGGCCCCGGTACAATACCGGTATGACCCCGAAACTTCCCGGTGCCAGTTTGACAACTTCCCATATATAAATATTTACCTCCGGACCCTTCTGGAGCTCCTCGTGACGTCCGGGATCCCATCCGGGACTCCGAACAACATTCGGTAGTCACATACTAGTCTTCCTAATAACCCTAGCGTCATCGAACCTTAAGTGTGTAGACCCTACGGGTTCGGGAGACATGCAGACATGACCGAGACGCTCTCAGGTCAATAACCAACAGCGGGATCTGGATACCCATGATGGCTCCCACATGCTCCTCGGTGTTGTCATCGGATGAACCACGATGTCGAGGATTCGATCAAACCCTGTATACAATTCCCTTTGTCAATCGGTACGTTACTTGCCCGAGACTCGATCGTCGGTATCCCAATACCTTGTTCAGTCTCGTTACCGGCAAGTCACTTTACTCATACCATAATGCATGATCCCGTGTCCAACACCTTGGTCACATTGAGCTCATTATGATGATGCATTACCGAGTGGGCCCAGAGATACCTCTCCGTCATACGGAGTGACAAATCCCAGTCTCGATCCGTGTCAACCCAACAGATACTTTCGGAGATACCTGTAATGCACCTTTATAGTCACCCAGTTACGTTGTGACGTTTGATACACCCAAGGCACTCTTACGGTATCCGGGAGTTACACGATCTCATGGTCGAAGGAAGAGATACTTGACATTGGCAAAGCTCTAGCAAAACGAACTACACGATCTTTTATGCTATGCTTAGGATTGGGTCTTGTCCATCACATCATTCTCCTAATGATGTGATCCCGTTATCAACGACATCCAATGTCCATAGTCAGGAAACCATGACTATCTGTTGATCACAACGAGCTAGTCAACTAGAGGCTCACCAGGGACATATTGTGGTCTAAGTATTCACACGTGTATTACGATTTCCGAATAATACAGTTATAGCATGAACAAAAGACAATTATCATGAACATTGAAATATAATAATACTTTTATTATTGCCTCTAGGGCATATTTCCAACAAGAAGAACTTCAAGAAGGATGGCAAGGGGGTTGCCGCGCCCGGTAAGCCAGTTGCCGGGAAGAAGTCAAAGAATGGACCCAAGCCTGAGACTGAGTGCTTTATTGCAAGGGAAGTGGTCACTGGAAGCGGAACTGCCCCAAATACTTAGTGGACAAGAAGGCCGGCAACACCAAAGGTATATGTGATACACATGTAATTGAGGTGTACCTTACCAGTACTCGTAGTAGCTCCTGGGTATTTGATACCGGTGCTGTTGCTCATATTTGTAACTCAAAGCAGGAGTTGCGGAATAAGCGGAGACTGGCGAAGGACGAGGTGACGATGCGCATCGGGAATGGTTCCAAGGTCGATGTGATCGCCGTCGGCACGCTACCTCTACATTTACCTACGGGATTAGTTTTAAACCTCAATAATTGTTATTTAGTGCCAGCTTTGAGCATGAACATTGTATCTAGATCTCGTTTAATACGAGATGGCTACTCATTTAAATCCGAGAATAATGGTTGTTCTATTTATATGAGAGATATGTTTTATGGTCATGCCCCGATGGTCAATGGTTTATTCTTAATGAATCTCGAACGTGATGTTACACATATTCATAGTGTGAATACCAAAAGATGTAAAGTTGATAACGATAGTCCCACATACTTGTGGCACTACCGCCTTGGTCACATTGGTGTCAAGCGCATGAAGAAGCTCCATGCTGATGGACTTTTAGAGTCTCTCGATTATGAATCATTTGACACATGCAAACCATGCCTCATGGGCAAAATGACCAAGACTCCGTTCTCCGAAACAATGGAGCGAGCAACCAACTTATTGGAAATCATACATACTGATGTGTGCGGTCCAGTGAGCATTGAGGCTCGCAGAGGATATCATTATGTTCTCACTCTCACTGACGACTTGAGTAGATATGGGTATGTCTACTTGATGAAACACAAGTCTGAGACCTTTGAAAAGTTCAAGGAATTTCAGAATGAGGTAGAGAATCAACGTGACCGAAAGATAAAGTTCTTACGATCAAATCGTGGAGGAGAATATTTAAGTCATGAATTTGGTACGCACTTAAGGAAATGTGGAATCATTTCACAACTCACGCCGCCTGGAACACCTCAGTGTAACGGTGTGTCTGAACGTCCTAATCGCACTTTATTGGATATGGTGCGATCTATGATGTCTCTTACCAATTTACCGCTATCTTTTTGGGGATACGCTCTAGAGACAGCTACATTCACTTTAAATAGGGCACCGTCTAAATCCGTTGAGACGACACCGTATGAATTATGGTTTGGGAAGAAACCTAAGCTGTTGTTTCTAAAAGTTTGGGGATGCGATGCTTATGTCAAGAAACTCCAACCTGGAAAGCTCGAACCCAAGTCGGAAAAATGCGTCTTCATAGGATACCCTAAGGAAACCATTGGGTATACCTTCTACCTCAGATCCAAAGGCAAGATCTTTGTTGCCAAGAACGGGTCCTTTCTGGAGAAAGAGTTTCTCTCAAGAGAAGTAAGTGGAAGGAAAGTGGAACTTGATGAAGTACTACCTCTTGAACCGGTGAGTAGCGCGGCTCAGGAAGATGTTCCTATGGTTCCAGCACCAACTGAAGAGGAAGTTAATGATGATGATCGAGGTACTTCGGATCAAGTTACTACTGAACTTCGTAGGTCCACGAGGACACGTTCCACACCAGAGTGGTATGGCAACCCTGTCCTGGAAATCATGTTGTTAGACAACGGTGAACCTTCGAACTATGAAGAAGCGATGGCGGACCTAGATTCCAACAAATGGCTTAAAGCCATGCAATCCGAGATAGGATCCATGTATGAAAACAAAGTATGGACTTTGACAGACTTGCCCGATGATCGGCGAGCGATAGAAAACAAATGGATCTTTAAGAAGAAGACGGACGCGGATGGTAATGTTACCATCTATAAAGCTCGACTTGTCGCTAAGGGTTATCGACAAGTTCAAGAGGTTGACTACGATGAGACATTCTCTCTCGTAGCGAAGCTAAAGTCCGTCCGAATCATGTTAGCAATTGTCGCATACTATGATTATGAGATATGGCAAATGGACATCAAAACGGCATTCCTTAACGGCCATCTTAAGGAAGAACTGTATATGATGCAGCCGGAAGGTTTTGTCGACCCTGAGAATGCTAACAAGGTATGCAAGCTCCAGCGATCCATTTATGGGCTGGTGCAAGCATCTCGGAGTTGGAACATTCGCTTTGATGAGATGATCAAAGCGTTTGGGTTTATGCAGACTTATGGAGAAGCATGCGTTTACAAGAAAGTGAGTGGGAGCTCTGTAGCATTTCTCATATTATATGTAGATGACATACTTTTGATGGGAAATGATATAGAACTTTTGGACATCATTAAGGCCTACTTGAATAAGTGTTTTTCAATGAAGGACCTTGGAGAAGCTACTTACATACTAGGCATCAAGATCTATAGGGATAGATCGAGGCGCCTCATAGGTCTTTCACACAGCACATACCTTGATAAGATATTGAAGAAGTTCAATATGGATCAGTCTAAGAAGGGGTTCTTGCCTGTGTTGTAAGGTGTGAAATCGAGCTCAGCTCAATGCCCGACCACGGCAGAAGATAGAGAAAAGATGAGTGTCATCCCCTATGCCTCAGCTATAGGGTCTATTATGTATGCCATGATGTGTACCAGACCTGATGTAAACCTTGTCGTAAGCTTGGTAGGAAGGTACCAAAGTAATCCCGGCATGGAACACTGGACAGTGGTCAAGAACATCCTAAAGTACCTGAAAAGGACTAAGGATATGTTTCTCGTTTATGGAGGTGACGAAGAGCTCATCATAAAGGGTTACGTCGATGCTAGCTTCGACATAGATCTGCATGACTCTAAGTCACAAACCGGATACGTGTATATTTTGAATGGTGGGGCAGTAAGCTGGTGCAGTTGCAAGCAAAGCATCGTGGCGGGATCTACATGTGAAGCAGAGTACATGGCAGCCTCGGAGGCAGCGCATGAAGCAATCTGGGTGAAGGAGTTCATCACCGACCTAGGAGTCATACCCAATGCGTCGGGGCCTATCACACTCTTCTGTGACAACACTGGAGCTATTGCACTTGCCAAGGAGCCCAGATTTCACAAGAAGACCAGGCACATCAAGCGTCGCTTCAACTCCATTCGTGAAAATGTTCAAGATGGAGACATAGATATTTGTAAAGTACATACGGACCTGAATGTAGCAGATCCGTTGACTAAACCTCTCCCTAGGGCAAAACATGATCAACACCAGAACTCTATGGGTGTTCGATTCATCACAATGTAACTAGATCATTGACTCTAGTGCAAGTGGGAGACTGTTGGAAATATGCCCTAGAGGCAATAATAAAATGGTTATTATTATATTTCTTTGTTCATGATAATTGTCCGTTATTCATGCTATAATCGTGTTATCCGGAAATCGTAATACACGTGTGAATACATAGACCACAACATGTCCCTAGTAAGCCTCTAGTTGACTAGCTCATTGATCAACATATAGTCATGGTTTCCTGACTATGGGCATTGGATGTCATTGATAACGGGATCACATCATTAGGAGAATGATGTGATGGACAAGACCCAATCCTAAGCATAGCTCAAAGATCGTGTAGTTCGTTTAGCTAGAGCTTTTCCAAATGTCAAGTATAATTTCCTTAGACCATGAGATTGTGCAACTCCCGGATACCGTAGGAGTGCTTTGGGTGTGCGAAATGTCACAACGTAACTGGGTGACTATAAAGGTGCACTACGGGTATCTCCGAAAGTGTCTGTTGGGTTAGCACGAATCGAGACTGGGATTTGTCACTCCGTATGACGGAGAGGTATCTCTGGGCCCACTCGGTAATGCATCATCATAATGAGCTCAATGTGACCAAGTGTCTGGTCACGGGATCATGCATTACGGTACGAGTAAAGTGACTTGTCGGTAACAAGATTAAACAAGGTATTGGGATACTGACGATCGAATCTCGGGCAAGTAACTTACCGATTGACAAAGGGAATTGTATACGGGATTGATTGAATCCTCGACATCATGGTTCATCCGATGAGACCATCGAGGAGCATGTGGGAGCCAACATGGGTATCCAGATCCCGATGTTGGTTATTGACCGGAGAGGCGTCTCGGTCATGTCTGCATGTCTCCCGAACCCGTAGGGTCTACACAATTAAGGTTCGGTGACGCTAGGGTTGTAGAGATACTAGTATGCAGTAACCTGAAAGTTGTTCGGAGTCTCGGATGAGATCCCGGACATCACAAGGAGTTCCGGAATGGTCCGGAGGTAAAGAATTATATATAGGAAGTCAGGTTTCGACCATCGGGAAAGTTTCGGGGGTCACCGGTATTGTACCGGGACCACCGGAAGGTCCCGGGGGTCCACCGGGTGGGGCCACCTATTCCGGAGGGCCCCATGGGCTGAAGTGGGAGGGTAACCAGCCCCTGGTGGGCTGGTGCGCCCCCCCCCCCTTGGGCCTCCCCTGCGCCTAGGGTTGAAAACCCTAGGGGTGGGGGCGCCTCCACCTGGCTTGGGGGGCAAGTTTCCCCCTGGCCGGCGCCCCCCCC
>NC_057810.1:133179017-133183206 GCF_018294505.1 Triticum aestivum | reverse complement strand
TATATAAAGAGGGGGGAGGGAGGGCAGCCGCACCCATGCTCTTGGCGCCTCCCTCTCCCCTTGCTACACCTCTCCCTCTCGTAGAAGCTTGGCAAAGCGCTGCCGAGATTGCCGCTACTTCCACCACCATGTCGTTGTGCTGCTGGATCTCCATCAACCTCTCCCTCCCCCTTCCTGGATCAAGAAGGAGGAGACGTCTTCCCCAACCGTATGTGTGTTGAACGCGGAGGTGCTGTCCGTTCGGCACTAGGATCTTCGGTGATTTGGATCACGACGAGTACGACTCCCTCAATCCCGTTCTCTTGAACGCTTCCGCTCGCGATCTACAAGGGTATGTAGATGCACTCCTCTCTCTCGTTGCTAGATGAACTCCATAGATTGATCTTGGTGAAGCGTAGAAATTTTTTATTTTCTGTAACGTTCCCCAACAAGTAGGATGCGCAGTTGGCGTTGTTCTCCTCCGCGATCGCGTGGAGCTGCACCTCCGTGGCGGCTGCTTCCTGGCGAGTGGTGACTTGAGTGCGGACAACATCATAGATGGCACGTTGCTCCGTGACGAAGTTGGGGTTCATCGTGGCCATGGCCGACATGGCATCCTCGCTCGCCAGGACACCGTACATCTAGCCTCCGCGAGCCGGTGCTACTCCAGGAGGAGCATGTACTACCGATGTTCCTACCGCGCCTTCCGGAACACCGATAAAGGCACCGGCGCAGGCTGCACCTCTGCCATAGCGGCGTTGTAGTGAGCATGCGCCTGCTTCATGGTGAAGCCGGCGTCCACAGAAGGCTCATGAGCGGGGACGGTGTCATTGGAGCCCGTCTCCATCGTGGTCTCGTCATCGTCATCGGAGACCTCAGGCGAGCTGGCCAGCAAGCTGGCCTCGATCCGCCTGGCACGGCGACTCTGCCAGGCGGCGGCAAGGGCGGCCATGGTGTGCTTCATCTCCGTGGAAAGGCTCTCCCATAGAGCTTCGTCGCCTGCAGTCATGGCGGATGCAATGCAATGGAATCGTATGGAGTTTAGTCCGGTGTGGCCGCGTTTGTATAGCGGTTTCCGGTGGGGCGAGGCGTCTGAACTCATCAATGCGCGGTGCCGGAGTGGGTTTCTCAGTCGGCGAGTCTGGTTAATGCCGGCATAAGGACGGATAACGACATTGAACGGGCATGGTAGATATTCGTCCCGCCCCGTTCAGTCACGCGTCTCCGCCATTGAACAGGCGCGGACACCACAGACACGTCGTGGCGGCGCCCTTGGCTGGTGCGCCGCTTCAATGCCGACACCAGTGAAAGGTCGCGTCCGATCTTCAATGGGGAGCGGCCGCTCTACAGCGGCATGAATGCAGGTAGCTACGTTGGGCGGGAACACGCGCAGGAGGGATGGAAGGGTTTTTGGTGGGCCAGGGCTCTCAGATACGGGCTTGGGATCGGTCTGGAGTAGTCCTGGCCATCTCGGGCCCAGCCCTGTTGGCCCACCCAGGCCCGGCCCTAAAATCCAGGGCCTAGGCCCGATGGGCTTGCCCATGGGCCGGGCTTGGGCCTGACTTTTGAGCCCACCAGTAGGGCCTGGACGGGCTTGGGCTTGGCATATTGGCATTTTAAGGAAGAGGCACGGCCCATGGCCCTATGCCCTAAGGGCTTTTTAGGGCTTTTTACCAAATGGGTCGGGCTTGGGCTTGAAAAGTAGGCCCGGTGATAGGGCCTGGGAGGGCCTGGGCCTCAGTTTTCTGCCGTGGGCTTTTTCAGGCCCGGCCCAAGCCCGGCCCGGCCCGGCCCATGGCCAGATATAGTCTGGAGTCCCGCAAACCTCTCTTAATTTTGTCTCCGGTTTGCGGGAGAAATCAAGTCCAGACAGCTCCGTGGCTGATACAGGACCGTGTTGGATGTCTTCCTCAGTTCGGAGAGCGTGGTTCAGACGGCTGCGGAAGATTTGCGGGGTCGACGTTGGAGATGCCCTAGCATACCGTACTAAAAAAATCTTGAAATCAATCGATACAGTCTTTTGCTTGTGATCACAGAGGAGCCTCCCCAGGCCCTAGAAAGAAGAATTAAAGCGGCGGTACGGAGCTATACTAACCAAGTACTAGACCAGTGCATTTCAAAAAAAAAAAGTACTAGACCAGTGACTTGATCAAATGAAAGAAAATTGCAGCGCCAAAGTCCAAAGTGGGAGGGGCGACACGACGATAAGCTTGTTTAATCACCCGATGGCATTAACTAACACGGATCTGATCTCCATAAATCGGCACAAAAACAAATCCAAAAGCGCGGTTGGGAAGCTGAGGCTCGACATCGATCGCAGCCAGGCCATGCACTGCATGCATCACGCATAGCTAGCGTGGTCAGTAGCCATCACCGGCTGGGTTCCCGAGTCCTTCTTGAAGGAAGACGTAGTGCGCTTCTTCCGCGGGTAGCTTGTCGGTTCTTGCTTTGGCACTACTTGGGTTGCCGTTTTGGGGCTTGAACGGACACCCCACCGCCGGTCGAGCTTGCTATTTCCACCGAGGGAGGGAGTAGATGGTCACCAGCTGGTACTACCTTCCTCACGTGCCGACCCCTTCTTGCTTGACCTACGATCCTGGCTAGATTTGGTCCTTGTCTTCCAATAGCGATCCTTATCTTTGAGTAGCAAAAGAAGGATTTATTCACCCGAATATCCAGAGAACGTTAGATTTTTGTGCATGGCAAATCAAATATTTTTGACAAATTATGTTCGCGAGGGTGACAAATTCAGTTTGCGAGCATGGCGAATCCATCTCATCTTAATTTTTTTTCTGAAACTTGTCAAGCTCGTCAACTAAATTTGTCATCCTCGCGTCAACATAAATTACCAAGAAAAACGTTTGATTTGTCATACCTTAAAATCCGACATCAGATTTTTAGCATTTTTATTTTTTTTCTACTCTGTGCCTATCCCTAGCAAGAAACAAATAATGTGTTATTTTTGCCAACTTCATTTTTAAAACTTCAAATTATCTCTAAATTGATTTTTTTATAAGTGGTACTCCCTCTGTTTCAAATATGATGTATTAGACTTTTTATAAAAGAAAAACTTTGTAAACTTGGTCAAGTTTATGAAAAAATATATGTTTATAATACCAAATTAGTATCATTAGAATCATCATGAAATATATTTCCACCGTATATATTTGATACTGCATATGTAGATAATCTTCACTATCAATTTGGACAAAGTTTACTTTGTAAAAATATAATATGCACTATATTTTGGAAGGATGAAGTATATGTTTGTTCATCATCAATAATGGTGGCCGCTAGCAAGTACTAATAACACACTGGAAGAAAGTGCAGGGAATAAAAAAGAAACACATGATTTAATTATCATGATGATATGCTTTTTTGACAAAGTTAATATAATAATATAGAGACTTTATGGAAAAATTAAGATGATACCAATTACATTCGGTCCCTGCAACAACATAATATCAAGACCAAGTCGGACCAATCGAGGATTCACATAAAAATGTAAACTGAAGAAGAAGGAGAGCCAGCGGGATCTATGACACACAACAAGCAAACAATCACAGCAACATCATCCACCGCCCTCAATAACACACAAACTATGACAAAAAAGTTTTACAGAAGCAATGCCTCCAGGAAGGGCATCAAGCAAGCGCCTCCGTTGTCGGATCCAATGGGTGAAGGTCAAATCAAGGATGTTCAGTAGGAGAACACACCTGAGAAATCTCCGAAGCAATCTCTTCAAGAAGAACGATGCGTAAACACCGCCATTGCCAGGTGCAACCATCGAATGTAAAACCTGGGGTTTTTACCCCCGAACCTAGTACTTAGAAGAGCACCACCAAACCGAAGTCACCATGTGTTACCGATACTACTCGTTGAAGAAGACGATGATGTATGGAGGGGAACACCAACACCACCATGATCATGGGAAATTGAAATCCGAACCATTCCATGGCATACATGCCCGGGGACAGACACCCGCGCAAATCCCTGGCGTGGGACAACACCACACAACGAAGCAATGCATGTGATTCATGTGTTGCCGCATAAGCGGAGAGCTGAACTCATCAACCTATTCAACAATTGTTCCGTGCACGTGCTCCAGAGCCAGTGGTATAGAGTACGATGGGGACGATGGCCTCGAGCCGGGACGTTCCCACTCCACCGTTGCACCGCCTTAGAACCGACGACGTTGCTTACACATCAT